>NC_052950.1:19903822-20123822 GCF_013358895.1 Oreochromis aureus
TGGTCGGACCGTTTATCGATAGGCACAACGAGGTAACGCCCCTTAAAAGTTAATTTATTGTCACAAATTCATAAAATTATAAAACCTTTAAAAACTAATGACTAGAAGATTTTCAATACTAAAATAAAATAATAAAATAAAGGTTTAAACAATCCACTGGTGATGCGGGAACACTGTAGGGTGTTTGTACTCGTTTTCTGCACGAACACTGTTAACGGGAACACACATCCTGACAGCTGGTTTGAGCAGCGAAGACGTGTACTTTCTGTGCCGATTCCTGTGGGTTTTATAAATTTACGTTTTTGTTTACAACATTATTATTTCTTTTACATAGTTTAGCCTTCGACTGTTTTCCTGATGGCGACAGTGGAGGAGCTGAAGTTGAGGGTGAGAGAGTTGGAGAATGAGCTGATAAAGTGTAAGCAGAAGCGGTGTGCCGCGGAAGATGCTCACAGTCAGGCACTAAATAGACCGAAAATTGACAAAATGAGCGCCGAAGTTGTGGATTCCAACCCGTACAGGTAAGTTTGTTTTTTAAATGTATTCATTATATGCCTTTTAGTTGATTTTTGTGTAGACGGCTCACTATGTTGAGAGCCGACGACTTCCTGTGAGTCATACACCACAAGCTAATCTCAGCTGTGTTTTTATTTTAGTCGCCTCATGGCTTTAAAGAGAATGGGCATCGTAGATGATTACGAGGTATGTTCAAATTTTTTATTTTAATACTGCACAGTTTCTAGTTGCTCTCCCTTCCAAGTGTTCATATTTCATAATAAGAAATAAAAACAAACTGCTGATACAACATTAAATTACCTTTTATCTAGCGATATATGTATATAGAAACCCAAACCCGATATTCATAATAGCATGATTACATACAGATGTTTACATACACTTATTATGGCCATGAATGTCGTGGTGATTTGGGGCTTTTAATGATTTCTTTGATCTGTTCTTTTTCTGGGGTGGAATGATCGTAAGATACATCTTTAATCATTTACGAAACAAAAATTGGGTTCATAAGATTGAATTTATGTTGGATTTTGTCTAATCCACATAGGTTCAAAACATACATTAAGCAAATAAATAAGTACTACTAGTACTAATACTTGGTTAAATATCTCTCTGCTAGTTGAATCTCAAGTTTTTGCCATAACTCTCACTGGATATTTGGTTTAATTGGTAGAGTTAATATAAATTTGTTGGTTTCGTGGCACAGACCCAGCCTTTAGGGATAGTCCACTAATTTTAAATAGAGAGATAGAAAATAGTTTATTTTGAACATGTAAATATAACTAAAACGTTTTGAGCAGGGTTGACGTCGGAGCTTTGGGAATGGCCGTTCCAGCAGCCTATGTTAGTTTCTTTATCCATTCCAAAACCAGTTTTGATGTGTGTTTGGGATCATTGTCCTGCTGGAACACCCAATTTTGTCAAGGTTCAACCATCTAGCTGTTGATTTGGGTTGAAGCTGAAAAGCCCAAACGTAATGACATTCATCCCCACGATGAGTGTATGTAAATTTCTAATCACAACTGTAGCTATCAAAGCAAAGTTAGAGGCTTTTGTGTTGAGAAATGTGAGTGTTTCTCAACCTCAACACATAAACAAATTGTTTATAAATTTGTTGACAGAGAATTCGGACATTCACAGTAGCTGTGGTTGGAGTTGGGGGAGTTGGCAGTGTGACAGCTGAAATGCTCACTAGATGTGGCATTGGTAAGGTAATAGAAGCTTTCATTATCTTTCACTTTTACTTGATTTAAATTTAAATCCATGTCCATCTGTGCTGATTTTACCCTTACCATGGTTTGTTCTCATTTTGTGGCATCCCAGTTGCTCCTTTTTGACTATGATAAAGTAGAGCTGGCCAATATGAACAGGCTGTTCTTCCAGCCTCACCAAGCAGGCCTCAGCAAAGTGGAAGCAGCAGAACACACACTCAGGTACACTGTTGTTAACAGATATCCACTTTTCCACTAAAGCCATTCACTTTCTTTCAAATTTATGTAACTTCCCTTTTCCCCAAACAGAAACATCAATCCAGACGTGTCATTTGAAACCCATAACTACAACATTACTACAATGGAAAATTTTACACATTTCATGGATCGTATCAGGTTAGGACTCATATTGTATATTTTATGTAGTTTTCTTCCTCTGTCCCTTTTTTTGCACCAGCAAATAACTCTGTGTGTTTTCAGTCATGGAGGGCTGGAAGAAGGGAAACCAGTGGATTTGGTCCTGAGCTGTGTGGACAACTTTGAGGCCAGAATGGCCATCAATACAGTGAGTGTGTATACATGTCAATGTCACACAAAAAAAGAGATTTAAAAAAAATACATGTCACTCTTACAAGTTGAATTCATTTTGGTGTTTGTTTCAGGCCTGCAATGAACTAGGTCAGATCTGGATGGAGTCTGGTGTCAGTGAGAATGCTGTGTCAGGACACATCCAGCTCATCATTCCTGGGGAGACGGCCTGCTTCGCTGTATGCTCATGCTTAAATAACAACAACAACATATCTTTGCAATAAGATGATGTCCAGCTCTTACAGAAAAATGTAGTTGCATTCTAAAACCATATAACACACTCTCTCTTAGTGTGCTCCTCCACTTGTGGTGGCAGCCAACATTGATGAGAAGACCCTAAAACGGGAGGGGGTGTGTGCTGCCAGTTTACCAACAACCATGGGAGTTGTGGCAGGTCTCCTTGTGCAAAATGTCCTCAAGTAGGTTTATTTTCATTTTTTTCTGGGCAGGTTCAAATCTAAAAGTGTAAAGTGAAGTTCAATAGAATTTATTAAATGTTTTGTCTTCCAGATATCTTCTAAAGTTTGGTACTGTCAGTTATTATCTTGGCTACAATGCCATGCAGGACTTCTTCCCTGCCATGGCAATGAAAGCTAACCCCCAGTGTAATGACCGTCACTGCAGGAGACAACAGGAGGAGTACAAGGTGTGCATGCTCACTGTTTGCTCATGTAACAGGATTACAAGACTGATTAAATTCTCAATTCTCAGTGCTTTTATATAGTGTTAGAAAAGCTAACCTTACTCATTGGTTTTCTGTTCAGAGGAAAGAAGCAGAGCGGCCCAAAGTGGAGGTCGTACAGGAAGAGGAGGAGGTTGTACATGAAGACAATGAATGGGGTGAGCAAAAGAAACTTGTACAGTGTCCTAACTGTAACATAGTTTGTGTGGATTTTTCTATGTTAATGTGCGTTAACATACAAAAATGTGCTGTGCAGGTATTGAACTGGTATCAGAGGTGACTGAAGAAGAGTTAAAGGCTGCTTCAGGTACTGTGCCCGACCTCCCAGAAGGCATCACAGTGGCTTATACTATTCCAACTGAGGTTAGTACTCTTTAAGATACCACAGCTTTGAAACACCTAACTAGGAGCCCTGTATGGGTTAAGCTCATGAATTAAAAAAATATACTGACATTTATATCAAATACTTTTTTTTGGCTCAAGTAATAATGGTGACGTCAAATATTTACAGCACTAAGTGACTTTTAGCGACTCTTCAGTTTTACTTTCATTCCATACTACTTTTAAATGAAAGTACTGTGAAGTACTGTTGGGCTCGAAGAAAATTTCTAAAAAAGCGGCATTTTGTTGTAACGTTTTAGTGTTTGTCTTGACTATGACGCCAATTCAACTCAATTCTGATTCAACATTCTCTGGATTGTTTTCTCGTCTTTGAACTAGGAAAAAGCAGATGGCGAGACAGTGGAGGAGACTGAACAGAGCCTTGAAGAATTAATGGCTCAGATGAAAAAACTGTAGGAAACAATCTGAAGGTGCTTTTCTGCTGTTAATATGAGACTAACCTTTTCTTGCCTGTTCATTCCAACATCATTGTGAAAATGCCAGTTGCTGTACGATACAAGCAGTTAAAGAATGAGTTCATCTAACCGCTGGAGATGTGGAATGCATGATAAATGCTGCTTATGGTATTTCACACACAGGAAAAAAAACACACACACAAACAAACATCAGATATGTAATTTGCTGACATGGTAAAGTGTTTAGCACTTGAAATGGGAAGATTTTCTAATTACATATCAATAAACCTGAAGATATCATTTAGTGTTCTGCTTGCCGAATGTGTGTCCCAACTTTTCAACATCCACAAAAAAAAGAAGAAATGTTTCCTGTAACATCACAGAACAATGTTCAAGTTGTCTCAATAAAGTATTTATTAGATGGACATGTTGGACTTTATTGTTATTTTCCTATACAGCTTTTACAGATGTTATTAACATGGTATTAATACATGAAGAGATGCAAGCAGTAAAAACGTTTTGTATCTTGTATACGTGGCAAGACAATAGGTTTTGGTACAATGTTTCCCTTTTGGCCTTAATGTATTGTACCTGAAGCCTTATATGTCACAGTGATGTCTTTGGTAAAAACCTTTAAATATTTTGAATAAATGAATAAATGCATGTGCACTTAATTTTGCATAAACACAGCCTTAAATCAGGTACAGATAATGATTCTTCAGACATGTGTTTTACTTAATGGTCCAAGTTTGCCTTTCTCAAAACACTGTTGGATATGCATTGTATGTAACAAATGTTAAAATATATATAAAATTCATAATGTAAACAATGTATATTTAAAAACAAAAAGTGCTTGGGATCTGACAGTCGTGTTAATCATCATCAGGAGATAGTTCACGTTCTAATATTTGTTCTTCTGCATGTTCTCACTAACAGCTTTTTGTACTGGGTGTTTAGCATGATTCACACGGAACAATTTGAATGCCTAGATTGAAAAACTAACATTTAAATGTGAATATAATAATATAACCTGTTATGCCATACGATGTTGGTCATAATTAAGCATGCTTTTATGGCTGGAGTGACTTAATACCCACAAATAAATCTAGGCTAAGCTGAAATTTGAGTTTAGTGTAGTGTAAACCTGAGTTTAAAGCCTGTTAAAGAACTGATTTCTGAAGTGTATTACACATGCTAAACACCCCTGGCAGATATGCAGGTTTTAAACATGAATACTGTAAACTTCACATTCCTTTTGGCAGGTACACTATGTACCTTCAACCACATGTGATGCATGTGATGACTAGATTTGTAAATTAGCTCTGGTAAAATCAAAGGATTTCAGTAACACTGTATAATAGTTAGAGCTGTCCAAACAGCCATTACTAATCAGCTGCAAAGTACACATAGGCAGGGTCACCTCTGAGCATGTGGGTGGGGAGCAGGTCCTCTCACACTAAAAGCATCTCCGCTGGAGGAATGGCGAGATGGGGCGTTACCACACACTAATGATGGCTCTGCCTCTTTGATCTCCATTGCACGCTTGTAAAGCTCTGCTGCCTTCTCGAAGTCACCCTCTTCATAACTAGATTGGAATGTAAATTAAGAAATAAAATTTATAACGTAACCAATAACATATTATTCATAATTACACTTTTGCTAAATCTCACTCACTAATGTACCTTAGCACAGCCAGGTTTTTCAGGGTCTCCCCAACCCGTGGATGAGAGCGACCCAAACTGTCCTCGTAGATTTTCAGTGCTCGTTCATAAAGGGGCAGGGCATCGCTGTGCTTCTTCTGCCAAAGACACAAAAGAAATCACAGTTAGTTTTGCTCTGCATAACCTAAAATGTTAACAGTCAGTTGAATGACAAATAAAAATTTATACAAATCATTTAAATTCACTGGTTCAATATAAGTTAAATATGCGTATTATAAGTAATTTACTTGCTAGCAGAGGTAACTGCCCTTACCTGCCTTTATTTTACGATTACTGCTTTACATACTCATTCTATGTGCATCATAATATGTTGAGGGGGGAAGAAAATTGTACTTTTTACATTTATTATTGTGAGAGTAAAAAATGTAAATATAACATTAGATAGGATCACAACATAAAGAATAAACATAAAGTTTTAAATATTTAACCAGCTGTTTCTAAGATGCAGTACTCAAGAGTAGTACTCACAACTGTAACTGTAAAAATCCCATATAAGTCATCATTATCATCATCATCTTTATTTATAAAGAACTTTAAAGCAACCACAGCTGATGCGAAGTGCTTTACAGTGGAACTAAATAATGTAAATTCATAAGATATAAATAAAAAAAAACACAAAAACGAAAAAAGTAAAATAATTAATTAATTAATAATTAATGTAATTACAGGAAAAACTAAATCTCACCGAGTCCAAAGAATAAAAATGGGTTTTAGGATGTGTTTTAAAAGTGGACAGTGAAGGGGCCTCTCTAACATGCAAGGACAAGTTATTCCATAATTTAGGAGCCATGATAGAAAAAGCCCCGTCCTCTCTGAGCTTCCTTTTTAGATCTCGGTACTTTCAGGAGCAGCTGGCCAGCTGACCAAAGAGACTAACAGTGTGTGTAGGGATGGAGAAGCTCAGAGAGATAAGGCAGTTCAAGATTGTGAAAACATTTAAAAACAAACATAAGAATTTTAAAATAAACTCTAGAAGACATGGGCAGCCAATGCAGTGAGGCCAGGACAGGGGTTATATGCTGTCTTTTACGATTTCCTGTTATCAGTCGTGCAACTGCAGATACGAGAGCAACGACTGACTGACTCCCACATAAAGTGAGTTGCAGAAGTTCAGACGGGATGAAATAAAAGCATCGATCACTCTTTCAGTGTGCTGCCTAGAAAGAAAAGATTTGACTGTTGCCAATCGCCTTGATGTACAATGTATAAGAAGTACTTTTATTTTGTGAATAAATGTTCATAATAATCTATTTTGATTTACATTTTCCTTAATGTAATGTTTTGAAAGTCGGGTATAGCTATTTTTTTCTCAAGTAAAATGAAAACTTGGTCCCTTTTTTTATTGAGGTATGCAATTCTGCAGTACATAGTTGAGACAACAGAAGCATGGTACGTCTCACCAGTTGGCAGTAGATTACTGCCAGGTTGACCAGTGCGGTGGCTACACTGGGGTGCTTGGGGCCAAAACTTTTTTCCCTGATTTCCAGCGACAGCTCATAAAGTGGAACAGCCTTCTCCAGTTTCCCCTGAACAAAACACATGAAGTGAAATCATTTGCGTATTCAAGACATCAACAGAAAGTATCATGTGAGTGCCATTTGTCTTACTCTGCGTTTATAGAGCATGGCAAGGTGTTTGAGTGTGTATGCCAGAGAAGGGTGGTCAGGAGACAAGGCTTTCTTGCGGATGTCTAGAGCCCTTTCGTACATGTCCTCAGCTGCTTCATATTCTCTCCTTTCAGTGTGCAGTGCAGCCAGGTTGTTGAGTGACTGAGCACAGTCCGGGTGATCAGGACCAAGGACCCGCTGGCGCATCTCCAAAGAGCGGGTTAAAAACACCTTGGCTGCACTGGTGAGGGCAAAGAGAAGGATTTTAGTTGTGCTGATGGAATTTTTTTTTTTTTAAAAACACATTACTGATCATTTGAAGTACAGGTACTAGACTGGAACTATACATTGAGGGCATTGAGAATCTATAATCTTATATAGCAAAATCTGTGGACATGCTAGGCGCTGTTTCCTTACTCTAGGTTGTTCTGGAGGTAATAAAGAACACCCAGTTCATTTAAAGTTTTGGCACAGTCTGCAGAGTCTTTTCCTAGGGTCAGCTCTTCCAGCTGCAGGGCTCTCCGCCTCAACAAAGTGAAGCCATACTGAAAGGAGGAGTAGACAATAGACATCCAATATCTCTCATTAAAGGAGTATGACTAAGTGTGTAGGAATCTGAGAACGACACTCACCATATGACCTTTCTGTCGAGCAGTTTTCTGACGGATCTTCACAGACCTCTTCCTCAATTTCTCCGCTTGTTCATACCTGAACAAAAGCACCAGGTGTTAGCTGTTAAATGTGTTTCTTTAATTGAATCCTGACTTGGGAGAGTGTGATTTGAATTTTTTTTAATAATCACAACAGCTGGTGTTTGTCTTTAATGAAGATATAGCCTGACTGAAACACCTGCAACTATTAACGGCAATTTCATAACATTAGCCCCAAGAGAGTCCTGTTTACTTGTTTTGCTTCTGATAGAGCATGGCGAGTGACTCCAGTTCTCGAGCCACACTGGCATGCTCGGCGCCGTAGGCATTCTCGCTTATCTCAAGGGCTTGCTTGTACAGCTGCTCAGCATTTCCATACTTCTTCCATTGGACATAAACTCCAGCCAGCTGGTGCAGAGAGCGAGCTACACTGGGATGGTCTGGATCCAAGGCTGTCTCTCTAATCTCAAGAGACCTTTGTAAAGGTGCTACAGCCTAAACAAATAAAAAATAAACAGAATCAGATATATACACAATTACCATGAGCTCATTCTTAGCAGGAAAAAAAAAAAGATTAGACTTCTTCAGACAATGTAGGCAAAATTTAAGCCTTTTAAGACTAGGCAGGAAAAGATGTGTGGTGAGGAATAAACATAGTGTTTTTAATATTACAGCCATTCACCCTACCTGACTAGGGAGGCCCAGATCTTTGAGGAAACGTCCCAAAGTCTCATACAGATTTGCGAGCCTGGTCATGCTGTCTTCACTCTCGCAGCTCTTCTCGTAGCGCTTCAGAGAGTCAAAATACTCGGTGGCCATGGAGCTTTTGTCTTTGCCGACATACTGCCAGTAGGCCAAGAGCTCAGAGAAATGACCCCTAAAAAAGAAAACGCACATCTTTGGCAAAGTAGCTGAAGAAATGCATCAGGCTTTGTGACAATGCCTCGTATGTATGCATGCTTTCAGGCAACACTAACATGTACCTCTTGTAGAGATTTTGAGAGACAAACAAGTTCAAGAGGCTGAGCTGCAGTTTAGGTTTGTCCTCCTCCTGCTGGAGCAGCCAGGGAAGCTCATCTGCGACACGCCACGTCACTCGGTCCTGGCTAAAAACACACACACATATACATTGATATGAGTTGTTCTGACAGAGCAGTGTGAGTTGTGTGGATCTCTGCAGGACCTGAGTTGCTGGTTGAAGTAATGAATTAGTTTCTCTCTATAAGTGGTGGAGCTACTTCCTCCAGCCAGAAACTCTAGCCTCACAGCTTCCCAGGCCTGTCAGAAACACAGAAAGATGAAAACTGCAAAATTGCAGCAAAATTCTATTATGCATTTTGTTTTAATTGATGCTGCTGTATAATTTTACCGACTAAGAAGCCTAATTACCTGTAGATGTTGAAACCTGATGAGTCCACAACGGAGTGTTACAATGCAGAGTCTGTTTAAGAGGTACAGCAGAGAGGACAGGACAGGCAACTCTACCTCTGGGAAAAGATCTAGTACCTCTGATTCACTCACTCCATTATGGCTGGCACATACAAGGCCCAGTATCTAAAGGCAGACAAAAAACAATCACCTATTCCTCTGCTACACATTGGGAAAAAAATCAAATAAAGAAAAAATTTCACTTTCACATTAAAACCAGAAAGGGTATGTGTTTCTCTGATGCCAAATTAAATTACACACATATTTCAAACTAAAAGCAATAAGGACGGGAAAATCTGTGTTTAAGTCACCTCTCTCATAATGTGGCGCTCTCTGTCCGTGCTGAGAGAGTTCAATGTCATTTTGAGTGCCAGGCGGTAAAGTGACATGGTGTCCTGACACTGCAGACACTGCTCCAGGCTCTTCTCCAGCAACCCACAGGATCTACTGTTAGGAAGCAACAAAACAAAACAAACAAAATCTAAGTTATTCAAAAAGAGGTGTATATATATTTTAAAAGGTTACTACTTTGTGAAGCGAACAATTAAAATTAAAATAATTAAAAAGGGCCAAACAGGCTCTGCAGAGTATACATGCTGGATTTGAAGGTTTTTATTTTTTCATTCATTTACTCCTTTATATATTTTTTTATAATGTATTTATAATTGTGAAAGCAGAAGTGGTGAACCTGGTGATCATCCTTGCCAGCAGTGTGACATATAATGCATTGCATGTCGATGCAGAGCGACAGTGCCTTTCCAGCTTCTTCTCCTGAAACAAAATACACACATTCAGGTGTCACAATCTTTTAAAAAACATACTGCTGCTAAGGATTTTTAAATGTCTTTGAGGGACCTTGTGAAAGGGTCACAACTGACCTGATCCCTAGTAAGTTTGAGATCCATGCTCTGGCACTCTGCATTGACTATACTCCTGACCTCTCTGGGACTCAGTGGGTCTAAGTGGAGTGTGGGCCACAACCTAAATACACAAAGTTGCAGAAAAGCATATGAATAGCCATTTTGACCAATACTGGGATACTGGGAATTCACCGGGTGTGTATTACCTCCAAGCCTGAGGACAAGTCTCTACATTGACAGACACCACCACTCTGACATTGACAGGCAGAGGGTCAATTAGCCACTTCATGTGTTTTTCTGCTTGCTAGAGCAAAAGGGGACAAACAGTAGTACAGACAAAAATATACAGCAGAGAGAGTGAACCCAGCTGAGTTGAATTTTGAGTTTTATATAGTTGTAGAGGCTGTTAACCTGTATTTGGTCAATGGAGTCAATGATGATGATAATGTTTCCTTGATGGCGCGCTGACAGTCTTTCAAGCCAGCGGGGAAACTCTTCTAAGATCTTACTGGGCTCCATGGATAAGCCAGAAATGGACCAGAAGTGCTGCAGCAGCTGTTTGAAAACAGACAGAAATAAAAACTGTTTCTTTCAGTAGTTTAATAATGCAGAGTCATCAGTGGAAGAAAGCATTAACAAGAAGCAATCAGAGATATCCCTTACTTTAACTGTGAGGCGTTTGATAATGAGAACCGGCTCTGAGCTTGTTGAAAGTGGGCGACCAACAAAATGATACAGAAACAAGGTGTTGGGGGATTGTTTCTGCTGGAGCTCGATCCTGAAGGTAATTCAAAAATAATTAGCAAAGCAGGCAAAGCATGCACAGGGTCCAGAATATTCCAGATCAGTAGAAAGAACATACTTGTCCATTTAATATATAATATAAAACAAGATTCTTTTTTCCAAGGGTGCAAGAGTGTTGGCCTGAAGTGATTGGAGAGTTCAATTCAATTCAGTTTTATTTATATTTCGCCAAATCACAACAACAGTTTCTTCAAGGCGCTTTATATTTTAAGGTAAAGACCCTACAACAATACAAAGAAAACAGAGAAGGTTGAACGGTTATAATTACTTTGTAAAATTTCTAAATGTACTGCTTAAAAGTTTGGAAACCTATTAAAGACTTACAACAGTTTTATTTAAGAGGAATTCATGACGTATACATTATAATTAACTGAAGAAATTAGTTCTTACCATTTGGAGAGTAAAAGCGATTTTCCTGAGCCTGGACCCCCAGATACCAGGAGAGGTGGTGTTGGAGGAGGAGCAGCTATCATGTCATTCAAACGATCTATATACTGAGGTCAGTGATGCATCACAGCGTTAGTAATATCAATGAAAAGTAGGATTTGAAGACAAAATCATAAGGTTGAAGGGATCAATAAGAACTGAAGTACCTTCTGGAAGCTTAATTGTGAGGTGGTGCCGCTACAAGCCTGCTGATAGGCCTCGATCTGCTCCTGCTCATCATGTAGGTCCCACAGCACATCTCCCGAGTCTTCTTCGCACCCCTCGTCCATCCCAGAGTCCTTAGACTCAACATCTGCTACTTCAAGACCCAGCAACTCCTGGACGAAGCAGGAAAGAAAAAAAATCAGACAAAAAAAGGTTTCAGTTTTAATTCTTATACCATAGACTTTAAGCTTTGTGAATTGATAAAAATAAGGATGTTAAATGACAGTCTGTACCTGCTTGATGATTTTTTCTAGCTGAGCATAAATCAGGCTGGCCCCCTCCTCTGCAGAGCCACTATGATCCACTACCTAGTAATGTTCAAAACAGGTTTGGGACAGACACAGTATTAGATTGCATTTAAAGACAATAATCAGAAAAATATCTGCTTTTTCTCCACAGTTATTATTTTATTTATACTGATGCATTGCATGAAATGGGTTGAAACTAAAAAAACTTTGCTAAAATTATTAACCATATAAGTACCTTGATTTTAGCAGCCTTGTCTGCAGCATTGACCCGTTCGAGCAGTTGCCTGATGGGTCCATTTAAATTGTGATCTTCTTCGGTCCTAAGGTACAGCACCAACGGACGGCCATCTGGATTCTTAACAAAAGCCTCTTCACAATCCTCCACCACAGAGCTACGGCAATGTATTATGCATAAATATAAAACAAAAACCTTCATTAATCTCTGAAAAAAAAAAATTTGTGTGCAAACTTTATTATAAGGTTATCAATTTCCTAAACTCACCATACCTAGGGACAGTAGATTTGAGAAGAAGAACACACAGAGAGCTCCTTTCAATCTCCTGCTTGCGCTCTACAGCGTATGAAGCCGCATTCTCCTCTGGGAAGAAGACATTAAGGTAGAAATGGCCTAGACTCTCACATATTCGCCGCAATACAGAGGTGTGTTTCTGCAATTAAAACATTAAGCACAGTTTTCCCAGACCTGATTAATAATAAGGTAGAAGGATATAATAAGGTTAAAGGTATTTTTCACAAAAATTGCCATTTTAAACCCACGATCCCACACACAGATTTTCTCAAAGATAAAATCAAGTTGTTGTTTTTTCTTTTAATTTGAATTAATTAAACTTCTATGAGTGGATCTGACTTAATGGAATACAAAATGTCCAAAATTAAAAAGAAAAAAAAAATCCAAATAATGATTTTATTGGCATATTTATCGAGTCATTCATTTTTATCTTAGCTTAGTTCAGCCTTTCATAATATAACGCTACAGTCCTATCTCTTTATTACTTTAAGCCATGTCCAAGAAACAGCCACGTAAAAGTGGGCAGCATTATAGTGGTACAACAACATCACATGAAAACAGAATATTTACAGTTTTTACAGTGCTCATCTTACCGACCTTTATAAAAATATCCAGCTCAGCTTTGGTCTCCTGGGTGAAGATCAGGTAGCAGCGGACTGTGTTGCTCCACAAGGCCTGGGGAACGTGGGGTGACACCTGCAACAGACTCGCCACAGCAGCATCCCAATCATCTGACAAAGACAGACACATATGGTAAAATATACAAGTCATGCCCATGAAGATAAAATGTGCTTCAAAAATACCTGCATGCAAACAGAATGATGTTAATAAAAAAAATCATAATAACTAGGTCATCTAGAGGTCAGTTTCTCAGAAAGTAGAATTAATTTTCCAGTGCTGCTGGCGCCACAATGGGACACACATATGCAATGACTGCAGTCCAGATCATAATATCATTCTTCTTTCTACAGACTCTTCCCTCCAAAAGTTTCCTTACCTCTGCTCACATTAGCAAAGGGCCCTTCCACATCTATTAAACTGTGTGCAAACTCTGGTCCTCTGAATGTTTGTTGCAATTGCATCATGCTGCCCATAGAGGGCTCACTTCCCAGCACACCGCCAGTCCAGTACTCGCACTGTGTTCCTGCAGCTGAAGACATTTAATAAATCATTGTGGTGTTTTATCATCATATAAAGAAATAAAATCCTAAACATGAGGTATGCTAACAGAAAATGAATCCTGTGTTCCTGAACAGGAAAAGTTATGCAGAACAGATTAACGGCTTAATAACAGAAAGTCCCCAATAGCGTGAATTTTTGTCTTACCAGTGACAGTGGTTTGGTTGTCATCTGAATCTGAGTCATTTGGGTCATAAACCTGGATGCCCTGAGCCTGTAACTGTTGAAGTTTGGCTTCCAAGTCCCTTTTAGCACGCAGGAGATCCTGTATCTCCTTTTCTTTTGTCTCCCGGAAAATCTGGTGGTGATTTTGCCAAAAGGTTAAAGCTGCAAATGTGAATACTAAAAAGAATGCAATGCCACAATCATTCTCAAACTGTGGGGCACAGAACTGTGTCAAGGCTTGGACAACCAGAGCCAAAATTTTGGGTCAACTAAGATGAATGGATCCTATCATACTGACTTTTACTTCAAATTTGATCATTTTATGCTTGTTTATTGTTGATGACTGTTAAAAAAAAAGACATGTGAGGTATGAGGATGAACTTTTATCCTCTTGTGAAATGAGGCATGATGCGGTGTACTAGTGCTGTGGGAAAATGCAAATTTTAGTACAGATCCGATACCAAGTACACACAGGGCCAGTATTTCTGATACTTTTAACCTATAAAGCCAGATTATGTAGCAGGGAGCAATGTGTCAATAGATTTGCAAATTCTGAACACATTCTAATGACTACTGAAACACTGAGACTAAGATATTTACTTTTCTCACAATAATTACTTAACGCTACAAAACACACCTTTCATCTTTTCATATATTTTGAAACTGGTTTTTTTTTTTTTTTGAGACCTGGAATGTAAATGTCCCTGTCTGTAAAGCACTTTGGGTCAGCTTTTGTTGTTTAAATGTTCTATAAGCTATAAATAAAATAGACGTTCTAGTCAACACAAAAAGATTCATTTTTCATAGTGGGCACTGTTTGAGGATGTTTGATCACTAGTATCAATCTGATAATAATACCAACTTTGGCATTGATCTATGATGTACCTTAAACTGACGTTTTACTTTGTCCCTGTCATGTTCAAATGTGGCAGCCCTCTCCATAGCTTGATATTTTGCCTCAAGAGCACTCTCTTTCTCTCTGAGGATCTTCTGGTAGGTCTTCTGCAGAGCCTGTAGTGACATTGAAAATAACAGCATCCCACCATAACATTAAATCATCCAAAGGCCCACAACTTGTTCAGTGAGGTTAGAATAAGCCTTGTGCATTTTGTTCATTTTCACCTGCAGCTCGGCTCTCAGCCTCTTGTTCTCCTCATCCAGCTTTGCTTCCTTCTTTTGCATGGATGAGATCTCGTTGTTCTTGCTGACACGGAAGATTTCGTACTCTTTACGGAGTCTTTCATACTCTGCAGCATACTCTAGATCCACAGATGCTGTGGATTTGAAACTGGCCCCAATCACACGAGGTCCTCGGCGGAAAGAGCTGCGCAGTAGTCGGGCTTTGGGCTTCACCTCGACGGGTATCTCACAGGCTTCCCCGCCTTCACCTCCATACCCGTCCTCGATCACCTCTCCTGGGCTCACCATAGAGGATGCGGTGCCCATGGTGGCCAAATAAGTTGGAAAAAAAGAACTGCTCAACTTTTTTCGATGCTCATAGCTGCTCCTGTGTAATAAAAGACGTGGCGGGGATGGAGTGTCAATTAAGGAAACCTTTGTTTGATGGTTTGTCACTGGCATTTCTGATCTTTAAGTTGTTTTTTTCCAGGCCGTCTCGTAAAACAACAACAGGCAAAAGCTAAGCTCTTTCCACAAAAGCAACAGGTAGCATTAGAATTTTTTTTATTTATTTATTTATTTATTATGAAGAACTGAAAAAGTGACAAAGCAACGCGTTTGCAGTTATTGTCGAAATGGGTTTTAAGCATACCCGACTAATAGCAACAAATCCAGATGAACTTAGTTAGCTTCGTTAACATTAAGTTTTGGAGCGGTTCAACACCCTAACGCCGTCATTTATTAATGTAAAAACTAAAGAAACGACACAGTAAAGTGTTTTAGCTAAGACGAAAACTGCCTACACGCCCAAGTTTGGCATATGAAGGTTAAACAAATAGCTACACTCACGGTCCGCTCCCCTCACAGCTTCTTCCTGGCTGCCTTGGTAACAAGGAGAAAATACGGGTGCCCGCACAAGTCAAAAACAGCAGAAGTTTATTCCCCTCGAAGTTATGGGAATTACCCCAGAGCCCATCTCTCGGTAATCAAAGAATTAAACCCTCGTTTTATGATGTAATGAATTCTGTGCCAAAACGCAGTGCTTAAAAAATTTTTATTTTCATCATCATCAGATCTGCAGACCAGGACCACCCGACATAGGAACAATTTCTTTCCCCTCGCCATCTCCCTCCTAAACAGTTGAACTGTCACACTGCTCCCACTGTCAGACTGCAACTGCACCTTACATTCTGTGATATTCATTTCACTTCATTTGCATTTCTGTCATCTTGTATTTTATGTATATAAGATTTAGATTGGTTATTTATGGTTGGTTTACACAGCTTTGTGTATGTTTGTGTATGCATGTGTACATGTATATATCCACACGTGTGTGTGTGTGTGTGTGTGTGTGTGTGTGTGTGTGTGTGTGTGTGTGTGTGTGTGTGTGTGTGTGTATATGAGTGGGTGTATTGTGTTGCTTACATTGTTGAGATTTATTTACACTGCTGTGCTTGAGAGTCACCATCTACCGGAACCAAATTCCTTGTATGTGTGTGTGCATATACATGGCCAATAAATGTGATTCTGAATTCTGATTCTGAATTCTGAATCATCTTCGTCTTCTTCTTTCAGCTGCTCCCTTTAGGGGTCGCCACGGTGGATCATCTGCCTCCAGCTCACCCTATAGTTTGCATCCTCCTCTCTCACACACTAACCTTCTACAGGTCCTACTTCTCTACGTCCACGAATCTTCTTTGTGGTCTTCCTCTTTTCCTCTTCCCTTGCACTCCCATCTTCAGCCCGTGCATAGGAAATACATCCTCTATGGCTCCTCTGTGCATTTCAAAACCATCTCACCCTTATCTCTCTAACTTTGTCTCAAAACCATTCAACCTGAACTGTCCCTCTTGTATGCTCATTTTTAATTCCTGCCCCTCCTGGTCAGTCAAAGTGAAAGTTTTCAGCTCTTCTACTTCCAGCTCGACCTCCTGTCAGTGCCACCTTCTCCACACCATGCATCAAAGCAGGTCTCACTACCGTCTTGTAAACCTTCCTGTAATAGATTTACTTTATAGTCTACATCATTGTGTCTGCTTTTTTTAAAAAACAAAAAACTGTGTTCAGACTACTCAATCAGTTGGTTTAATGTCAAATATCAAATAAGGTATTTATAATATTTTACTATGACGTAATCTATAATCACAAAACCAACTGTTCTGTGTGTTTGTCACCATCAAGTGGTCAATTTGATCTGCTGCAAAGTTCTTCAATCTTAGACAAATACTCTGAAGAAAGTCACGAACAAACTATTTAATATTCAGATGATTAATTTTATTTTCAAAATAAGCGATAATTAGGTGCTAAAGCTTCTAAATGAAGTACACTTTTTGTAAAGTGGAAAAAACCCCAACAACACACAGAGAACCTTCAACTTCCTAACAGAAAGAAACCAAAACTGTAAAATAGCTCCTCGACCTTTCATCTGGGAGGCCTGAGCAGCCGTGCTGCATATTTTACACTACTGAGGCCATTGTAAACACACCATTTAGATTTTTGAGGACAGAGATATGAACGGGACTTTGGGCCCTTTCTGGGTCCAAACTCTTTTAAACTTGAGATTTTCTTCTTGGAAATAGTGTTGTAAAATTAATTTATGAAGGATTTTGTCATATTTGTTCACTTTGTTATAGCATCAGTTTTTTAACCACAAAAAGTGAAAACACGAACAGCTGAGAACCCGTCCATCCATAATTTCTCTTCTGTTTATTCAAGTCAGGGTCACGGGGGAGCTGGAGCATATCCCAGTTATTATAGGGCGAGAGGTGGGGTTAGACGCTGGATCGCCAGGTTGCCAACCTGTCTCAGTGCCCATTTAAAGTTTTGATATATATAAATATTAATAGAAAATTACATCTGTGAAAAGCACAGCTGGTAGTGTCAGATTATCTGACATTTAAACCCAAACTCAAACTAAAAATAATAATTAATAAATAATAATTTTATTATAAGAAGCTACACTTTTTTTTCTTACGCAGACTTTAATTAGTATGAATGAAAAGAAATATTTAGTTTCCAGAAGATTGAATTCCAGTAACACACTATATGTGTAATACGTAAAGTATCAGAAAAATATTGCATGCTGAAATGGAGATATGCTACTGTTTGATAGAAGAATGTGTTCATTATGAAAATGTGCACATTCTTCTTGTTGTGTTGATCCAAACATCATCACAAAAGCTAAAAAAAAAAAAAAAAAGTGGCATGCTTATCACGTTGTTGCATCATCTCTTTTAGCAACATTTTGTAGGTGTTAAGGCAGTGAAAGCACCACGCTGTTTATATCCTTAACCCTCTGCCTAATTTTATAATGTACCACGTGGCTCCACTAGGTAACACATTTAGACTGCAGGAAGGAAACTTTAGCAGTCCACAGTGTTACTGCTGAATAATGCAGCTGCCTAATAACGCTTCTGCATCTGATGTATGTTTAACCTTTTGGCAGTCTTACCAGAACCCCCCACCACCACCACCCACACACACCAAATTTCTTAACAATGACATGTAATTATTAAAGTCGTTTTTTTTTTGTCATGAAAACCAGGATTCCTTATTCAAACTTTGAACTCTGGCACCAAAATAGACTGCAAGAGGCAACAAATGTTTTTACTTCCGCTGAAGTTTAGGGCTCTTATTCGGAAAATGATGTCACAGACTTTCAGTTACCTTTTGTGTGACAAATAAAGTATCGTAAAGCAGAAGCTTAGATGTTTCACTCCTTTGGGGATAAGATTTCTGAGTGATTCAGAGTATAAAAATTAAAAATAGAATAAAATAAAAACAGAATTTCAAAAAAAAAAAAAAAGTCTCAGTCTTCAGTGCCAGAAAGCTAACAGGTCCCAAACTGACAAATTATCTTTGACCTATGATAGTTCCCTAAACAAGTACTGGCCAATTCTGACAATTTCAAAGTCGATGTGTAATAATCAGGGGAAGTGCAGTTTGTCTGATTTGCGGTTAGGTGCTATAGGAACCACACTGATGTTTTTAACATGGTTAGCATCACCTTCGTTTTTTTTCCGTTTGCATTTTTTTATATGATATCTTCCCTATTTTTACAGAACAGCTTAAGAAATGTGTTCCTGTATGGACGGTTCAAAAAGAAATACATGACAGGATCCAGTATACCACTGATACAGGTGAGTGCAGATGTTATCTGATTGGCTTTTCTCAGCCCCTCAGTAATATTTCCATGGCTCTGCTGTTGAATGTAGATTATCCTGCACACATGGTAGGGCACAAATGCGAACAGGAAGTTCATCACAATAAGTATAATCATTTTTATAGCTTTGTCTTTCACCGGTCGTTCTTCCTTTTGCTGCACTGTTCTTAGTTTCAGCAGGATCAGTATGTATGAAACCACTATAGTGACGAGGGGAATTGCAAATGCCACAATAGTGGAAATTAAAGCTGTTGGATTTGTCTCTTCTAAGTACAGTTTGTTACAAATGCCAGATGAGTTGGTTTGTTTTCTTCTTGAGAAGAGTGTAGGAGTCATGCACACGATAACCATCACCCACAGTATGCCAACCGCTACATTTGCATACAAAGGCTTCCTGAATGATTGTGACTTTAAAGGTATAACCACAGCCAGGAGCCTGTCCAGGCTGATGAAACTCATCAAATAGAGGCTGCAGTACATGTTTAGATAGAACAAGAAGCCTAACAGCTGACAGATGATGTGTCCAAAGGGCCAGTGGTTATCAGACAGGTGGTAAATAATGCGCATGGGTAAGACGAGGACATAACATATGTCGGCTACAGAGAGGTTTCTCAGGAAGACTCTTGATGGAGATGTGCTTTTCTGGTGAAAGAAGGCCCACAGAGCCAAGATGTTCCCAGGCACTGCGATGATGAAAATCAGGATGTAAAAAATGGAAAGAGAATAATTCCACAGAGCTCCAGAAGTGCCATAGAAGCTCTCTCCCTCCTCCCCGGAAACATTCATAGTTGTTGCGCAGAGGATCGGCCTGGTCCAGCACAAATTAGACACAAACAGCCTGTTATAACGATTGGCAGCCACATGATCACCTTCGTTCACTCACATGATGTTTTAGTGACTTTTTTAATTATCATAATGAAACTAAGAACGCAAAGAGAAAAATGTGGCATAACGTTATAAAATCATAGGCAGAATCATGTGTATATTACACATTAGAAAGAGGAACTACTCTTGCGAAACGTCAGTTTAACAAGCAAGCAGGATTACATTTTAATTAACATCAACAAAACAATAATTACATTCAAGAGGTACTTTTTTTGGTAGTATAGCATATAAAAATGCTATATAGTAGAACTAACATATCACTGTGTGTCTGTGTGTACATACGTAAAAGGCAAAATCAACCAGAACGTGAATAAAGTCAACCAATCATAAAACTGTAACAATCTAAACCCAGTTAGCGACTTTGTATCTTCATTTACAAAAGACAATTTGTTCTGTAGCAGAAAAATTAATTTACATGTTCACTTAAACAATAAAGTGTACCAAACATGGCTACATGACTAAGTACAAAATTATTAGAGCTTATATGTTAGTAAATTACCTAAATGTTTGATAGTTTAATCCAAATGTAGGGTAACTCCAAACTGGCAATAATCATATGTCATCTCCTTACCTGTAACAGTAATGCAGAGCCGTAGTATGACCCTGTTTTGCCACCAGTCGAAAAGTAATGATGTGTGAACAGGATACAGGCGAAGAAGAAGTGAGAAGTCATGTGTTTTGCATATCAACTTTTGTATTTGGACACAAACACCATGTGTGAAGCAGACCCACATGATTAAATAGGAAACCACAAAGAACTTGAAAAAGCCACGGAAGCCTGATGCACTACAAGCATGCAAGTCTTTATTTTTTGCTACTCCAACACACTTTTGTCTTTATTACATAGTTTCTTTATAGCATGATTTAAAGCTTTACAAAAAAAAATGAGAGAAAATCAAATATTTACAAAATCTATCTGTGCAAACGTCGTCTTTTACACCACTCTCCTAAAGTAACTGAAAGGCATGCATACAAATAAACTTTGGTATGTTAACAAAACTACTTTTTTTCTTAGTAGAAGCTTTTATGTACATGTGGTAGAACAGGTTTATCACTTTGACTTAAGTACATTTAAACAACAATACATGTTAACTTAACAAACCGAGACCACAAGTGCAAACACTGGGGTCAAGATTTCAGCCGCCCACAATTGCATGTAAATTCCCTTAAAAGGTCATGACTGGGTTAGGCTTGAAGTGAGTCATTATACAACAACTTTGGCAAATAGGCACAATAAAATGAAAACTTTTATTATTTAGTATACCTGTTGTAAATCTGTAAAATAAACCGGCAGTTCAAATGGGTGGAAACATGAGAAAATACTCTTAAAAAACTAAAGTTACTAATGAGTTTAAAATGTCTGTATACATCGTGTATACATTCAGAAAAAGGCATTTACAAGGGCAGCGTCGAATGTCTGGCAACATAGGAAATATAGAAGATTAAATATACTACGGTTATTCAATCTCTTGTTTCAAAAAAATATAACACAATTTTTTTTACATGATATTTTGTGATTGTACATCAACTTTCTATTCCCTACTCATAGCTACAGCAAGAAAATACATTTTTGAACACCATGAAAGCCTTCCACTTCAGCTACAAAGTGGCAACACTAAGTCGTTTATAGTTACATTACAAAATATTCTGTCGTCTGAAACGCCTTCAAGAGAGAATCGATATCCAAGTAAGCATGATCCAAAATGTGAAAATGAAGATAAAAGTAGCAGTGTGTGAATGCCAGTGTCAAAGAAAAAAATGATTTGAGTGCATCACTTAATACTTTTACAAAAAAAAAAAAAACTTTAATAAAAAGAAAATGAACAACAATCCAAAACCAATATAAAATATGATCAGGTCTACCTGCTATGCTGTAAAAGCCAGAGGGGTGATAATGGGGCTAAGTTGTGTCCTTAGCTGCTGTGGCTGTTGGGATGGAGGATTTGCCGCTGCTGCCGTTGTGGGACCTGTAGCTGGTGAAGCTGGGGGTGTGTATGGTGCGGATGCTCTTTCCACCTGGGCCCAAAGGTGTGGGCGACAGAGGGGAGGGGGAAGAGGATGAGGAGGAGGAGGAGGAGAATGAAGAGGAGGAGGAGGAGTGGACTCGACCATTCTGCGAGGAAAACGAGAGAGCTTTACCTGTGTGCTGTGAGGGTGTGGGAAGTTTGAGGGATCCGTTAGACAGGGAGGGGATATGGGTGGAAGGTAGGGAGCTGGAACGAGGTGGGTGAGAGGACAGAATGGAGGACTTTGTCACAGAGGAGGAAGAGGAAGAAGGGTTAATGGGGTTAGTAGCATCTGAGTTTTGTGCGGACTGGGAGCTGCCTTTAGTAGAGCTAGGATAAAAAGCAGGGATTTTAGAGATGGGTATAGTAGGGGAAGTCGTTTTATGATCCCCTCCCACTCTTTTAGCACTTCCGTTAGCCTGCAAACAGAGATGCCAAAACAGATACTTGTTGTCAAAAAAAGAAAACTGGTAAAATAATACATTTAAAAAGGCAAGACAATGTTAAACAAAACTACAAGTTATTTACATGGACAGACACTATGACTACACAAGCATTAATATAACTAAGACAGAACTAAAAGACACCCCAAAAAAAAAAAAAAAAGCAATAAAAATACCCAGATACAAAAGCTGTCTTTTTTTTTTACTGGGTTGCACAAAAGGTGAGAAACTGAACTGACAGACATGTTACCAAGAAACAGAACAAGGCAAAGGTTAGACAGTGCAATGGCAGACAGGATGGGTCTCTCTACAGAGTGGCTGTTTGTTAGAGGGATTGTTAGACCTTGGGAGGAGCTGTTGGAGAAATTTCAGAGAATAGATACGCGTAAGAGGTCCGGAGAGAATTAGGTAATAGGGTTAGGTGTTTAAAGAGTGATAGCAGATAGGGGAAATGTGGGCCAGTGTTCCAGTGAAAGTGACGATGCAAGGTGGGTGGGTTATGCCGAAGTCTTGACGGTAAGAGAATGTATCACCTTGGGGTTAAGTAAGCTGTGCAGTGATGTTGGGTTTGAGCAGAGGTGCATTGTGAGAAGGGAGGAGCATAGCCAAAAAATGTTTTTAAAAAGTCAGGTAAGTTTATATCGAACATAGCCATAAGCATCTTAGGGCTTGGCAACACTGTTTAGGAACTCAGCTGTGATGGGAATTGGAGATGTGATGACAACTCAGATGATGACAGGATAGGATTCCGTTTGTCTCCGCCTTTTTTCCTTTTTTTTTTTTTTAGCCACCAACACAGTGAAAACCATGAGCAGTGTGGACATGCAGAAGCATACAGTACAGTGATGTTATGGGGATAACAGTCAAGAGTCAAACATGCCTTCGTGTCAGAGCAGACTTGAGAGAAACGTGAACAGATCCACAGTCGCCACTATCGTGACTTTATTTTTTTTCACAACACTTGAAACCTCACAGCTTTGGAAGTCTTCCCACCCCCACCCTCCCTCATATGCCACATGCTTTCGATTCCCTATATTTGTTCCCTGTAGTCTCTGTTAAGACCCTACAGTAAAACTACCTGTCGGAACTGCCTCTGAGCGTCCTGCAGTTTTTGCTGTTTTCCTGCTTTGTCAGTTGTACCCGGTGACTGCCTGGACTTCGCAGACAACGGGACGGGCATCCGACTAGTAGGGGAAGCGACACTGGTATTCTGCAGGGGGATCCAAATGAAAAACAAAACAAGAAATAAAAAAAAAGATAGAAAAAAACACACCAAATAGGAAGTATGAAAAGTCAAGGCACTAACAGGTTTTCAAAAAAAAAACAAAAACCCGTTCATTCAATACGTCAACAATCAACGCCAGTGAAAGATCATGCACCCAGTGGGACCATAAAGCCATTATACACAGGACATGCAATCAAGAACAAGGATAATTAGAGCTTGATCATCATGACAGTGTCTCTGATGATGAGTGTGCCACTTGCTGAAAACCTCTGAGTTTTAGCAATAAACTGAAGAAGAAAGATGGTAGCCAGGAACCAAACAAAATGCCACACCCAATCATGTCACCATGATTTTGTACTGAAGAGGGGAGTCATTTCCATTTCCAAGCACCTGTGGGGGGGAGGGGATTAATGATTTTGTAATTTCAGTGGTTAAGGTAGGAGTGGAGGTAAGTTAGAAAACTGAAAGAGAAGAAACCCAAAGCCTCCGGGAACAACAAGAGCTAAAGAGAGACCTGTTGTGCGGTGCTGGGGACACTGGGGACAGTGTTGGTGTTGGTGGTGGTGGTAGAAGGGTTGATTACAGGGCGTGGAAGGACCTGAGGTTTAGGCTTCTTCTGCAGTGAATTTTTGCTAGGTACCTTAGGGCCAGACCCTTTGGAGGTAGGCAGAGAGGACGACCTCTTCAGCCCTACTCCGACTGAGCTTTTCCCATTCCCTGTATTTGCTTCCTCAGTGTTAACCGACTCATCAGGGGAGCGTGGTCCCATCTCACTAATAGTGGTCTCTAGCTGCTTGATGGTCTGCTCCAGGCTGTCTAGTGTCTTGTAGGTGTTCTTCCGAATCTCATCCGTCCTGCCGAGAACTTCGGAGTTCTGCTTTTTCAGCGGGGCAGTGTCTGTTCCCCTGGGAGTATCTGCAAAGGATTTTGAGCGCGTAATCTCATATCTCTTCGCTTCTTTGTGCTGCCTGATTGTACCATCGGATTCTTCTTCATCTTCATACACAACCACCTGTAGCGTCTTCTTGCCTGACTTGGTGCCTGTGCGAATGGCCTGAGTCAGTGCTGCCAGCTGTTTCTTAGGGAACTTGAACTTGAATTTCTTCTTCCCATCCTTGGAGTCTCCATTTGAATCTAAGTTTACTCCGTTGTCTGTTAGTTCAGATATCGAAGAAGAGGATGAGGATGATAGGCTGGCATGATCTGTAGCTCCCTGTGAGCTGCTGATCTTTTTGCTAGCAACCATCTCAGCCCCTTCTGCAACTACCGGCAGCCCACTACTTCTCTCTGTGTCGGATTCCTCACTCTCCTCCTCAATACGCTCTTCTGCAAGCATCCTCTCCAGTTCCTCCTCGCATTCAAAGATGGTAGAAAGGCGCTTATAAGCTGAACGGATATCCATCGGCTCATCAAAGATGATGATGACAGGCTTCTTGTTGAAGCAGTTATCCTGCGGCACTGAAGGATCAACTGTGGTGTTTCCTCGATTTGCTGCATTGCCTACAGTAACAGTCTGCACACTTCCTTTTTTGGCATTGACCAGTTCTTGGTACTCTCCACAAGACAGGGGCTGAACCTTGGTGTTGGTGATCATAAATGCAATGTTGTCTGGGGGTGGAGGTGCCTCTTCTCCAGGCAAGTCAGGACTGAGACTAGCACCCCCATCAAGATCATCAATAGTGTTTTTAGGTGGACTGCTGTCCTCATCAGAAGTCTTTTTGGATGGAGCACCATACCGTTTTTTGTGGTCGTTTTTGTGGTCAGTTACTATATTCTTACTAGACGAAACAGGCTCCTGGATTATCTTACTTTTCTTTTCAGTATGAACTTTAAGGAATTTTCCCTTCTGCATTTCTGCACTGGTCTTCAGGGATTCAGAGCGTTTAACATGCTTCTTTGGCAGTTTAAATGCATTAAGTCCCACAGGTTTAGGTGATATAGGTGGGGGTGATTTGGGTGTTGGAGACAGTGGTGGCTGCTGCTGTTGTTGCTGCTGCTGGCTTGGAGAAATGTCATTAACATTGACATTTGACACCTGTGTCGGAGACTGTGGGGGCTCTCTGTGATGGTCGTTGGTGTCTTCCAGTCGCGATGGGGGTGGATGATCTTTGGGAATCTGGCCCGTCACATAATATATGACCTGTGAGCGTGAAATTTAAAAATGTGTCAATGTTTCATAGCTTTCTAACGCCAGAGTATAAGTTAAATATATGTGATTATAGTATGTGCAGTTAAAAGTCATACATACCCCTTGGCTCTGTCGAACAGTTGTATTCCCATTTTCATCTGTGTCTGGATCTTTATCCTCTCGACTGGGCTCTGAGCTCTGCTAGGACAGTGTGTGGGGGAATAATATTACAGTGTAACTGGCGTGCCAGGCTGTGCTGGATTAACTGTGAAATCACATTTGGTTGCAGAAACATCTGCGGCGTCAAAACTACAAGATTGGTCAATTACCTTTAACAACTGCTGTTATATACTGTTACACTATTAAATCCTACATAAAAACGCACATGGTACAGACTTTTGAAAAGCCAAAATAGAATAAACTTCATGTTGGTAGATGTCTAAATATATAAATAACATAATATAAATATAAAACTGAATTGAATATTTTTTCTTTGTTTTTTATTTCACATATCGAGTTTTACATCATTATACTATATTTAAAAGACAGCTGTAGACTCAGCATCTAAAAAGTGGAAAATGTGGAAGTGCCTCAAACTTGCATTCTTTCTAATGACCAACAGGGGGAGACTGCTAAACTGTGACTGTTCAATAAAAGTCTATGACATATTTATCTTATTTCTTAGTTAATTTATGACCTCATTAAACACTTTAATGATGAGCTTAGTCTCATTTGGAACTCTTGAGTCTTCTTTTATGGTGCATGCAGTTTATTTTGTAAATTGTTATATGTTTTAGGGTATGGTTAACCTGTAATTGATAAGTTGCTCATTTTTTTGTTTGTTTTGGGTGTCAGATTGATTAAAAATCACCCATCACTTATTGTGGTTTCTAATAAAAAACAAAAACGAAAAAACAAGCAAGCAAACAAACAAACAACAAATGAAAAAACAATACAAAGTGCTCAAATGGCGGCTTAAAAGGACCCCATAATCTAATGGGGGACATCACAGTGCCTATGTACATCTTTAAATACAGTCTATGTTCCAAACTTGTTTCTCTTTTTTTTTCCAGTGAAATAATTTAAATTTTTGCAATTTCAGCAAAACAGTCAACTTTAATGTACTATTTACTGTGATTATAAGCTTAACCAAATAGCACACTTCTTATTTGTTTCTCTCAGAGAGCGGATACTTCCAGTTCATCTTTTTAAAACTAGTAAAAGTTGATGCACTTCACACACCTAGTCCTATTTGCTTTATCATTTCGACTAAAAAAGTAATACTCAAAGTGTGTATCAAATGATTGGTTAGGGAGGTGTAAAGCTGGGAAAAGCGAACTGAGGTGAAGTTGTGCAAAGAGAAATGGAAAAGTCATTCCTCAGAAAAGTATAGGAGAGGAGAAGGAGCATGCAAAGTGGTCAGGCTGACCTTTAGTGAACCAAGTCTGCAAAAATAGATTGTGTCTACAGAGTGCATTTTACTGATGTTCTTTCAATTGTCAAAAATCTAGGGCATATCAAGCAATTGTCAAATGTCATTAAAGAAAGACACGAGACGATTTAATAGCCTGTAAGGTACAGTGCTGAGGTTTTTATTGATTTGGATGAAAAGACAAGCGAGAGTTCTGAAACACATCATAGTCTAGACCAGGCATACAGAAGACACAGCATCTTTTCAGAAGCTCAATTTTATGCAGACTTAATCCTGAAAAAAAATATTAAAGCTCTGATATCCAGCAGGATCAAAAGAGGGAGGAAAACTCAGGCAGCAAGGAAAGGAAGCTTTGTGGAGGCAGTTGCTACAGGTTTCTCTCGAGCAAAAGCAAGAGCAGAGGAGTGTTAAGACACAGCCATTGATTGTTTCATACAGTTGGCAAAGGCAGGCAGTTAGCTGGGCAGCTGCACCGGGACATATATTTTACCTTTTTCTCTTTGAGGGGTAATAAAGCCCCCGGTCTTAGCTCTCTGATTTGTGGTTCAATTCGAGCGGTGGGCTCTACCAAATTTTTCACCCCTACATCCTTAACTGTGCACTTCTGGAAAACCTGAAGAGTGGAGAAAGGTGAGGGGAACAACGGGACAAGGGTTTTGAGGAGTAGCTTCACAACTGCACAGCTGTAAAACTCCACAATTTCAAAAAAGTGCAGTAAAGTTCAATGAAAGTTATTTCTTCGGCAGCTGTCAGCACCCATCCTTTGCCACTTCCAAGGAAGTCACCCACCACAGGAAGAAATGATAAGCAACCCACTCCCATAATGCAGAAATCAATCAAATCCAGCATCCTAATTTCCATATGTCGGTTAAATTGATTGTATTTGCACATGTTTGAAAGGAGCGTGTGAGTGTGCGTGTTGTATATGGATCTAACCTGGAGCTCTGCCATGATCTTGTCCCCTTCATCTTCCTCTTCTCTCGTAACCAGGGGAGGAGTGGCTGGCTTCGGCTTGGTCTCCGGTGCAACCTTGGTGGGCTTGGGTTGGGGAGAGGGAGGTGGAGCCTCCTCTTCGCCCTCCTGTGAGAAATAATGTGAGGGAAATTTTATTTTATTTTTAAAAAGCAGCAAAGTTTGTGGAAATGAAAATGGATACTGCATTCATGTCGGCTGAGCGTAAAGAGAGTTAAAGGGAAAGTTAAACAGTATCTCTCCTGAAAATGGCAACCTTTACACTTTGGAGAAAGCCTAAATAGCTCTTTCCCCTTTTCTTCCAGTTTTAATGCAGTGGCTTGACTAAATCCCACTTGGCTCTACGCTTAGCGCACAGACACAAGAATGGCTTTCTTTACTCTCTCCAACCTTTCAAAGCACCAACCTGAGTCGAGACAGACTCCTTCCTGTTGGTGTAGACGACCTCACCAGAGCGTGTAGTGGTCATGCCTGAGCTGGAGCTGGGGTAGGTTTTCCTTGGCGGAGGCGGTGGTGGGGACTTGTTCGGCTTTTCAGACCCCTGTTTTGTCAAACTTTCAGTGGCTGCTGGCTTGATGGCAGTTTTGGAGAGTTTCTCCAGTGCTGGCTTGGCAGATTTCTCCACCAGAGGCTTAGGGAGTTTTTCAGACCCCTTCTTTGCTGGTTTGTCTGATTGAGGGCCTGACTGGGGCTCTTCTGTCATACAGGGCAATAGGAAACAACATTAAGGTATGTAGATAAAGCAAAAAAAAAAAAAAAAGTCGTTTAAGTTACATTTGTGTGTGATTTCTACCTGATGGTAGCTCAACAGGGTTGTGAATGTCTTCTTCTACAATACCAGCAGCAGGCAGTGCTGTGTTCTCTTCCACCTCTAGACTTGGAATTCCCTTCATCATGTTTGCCTGGGCCTCTTGTAGGATCTTCTCAAACTCTTTTCCATCATAATGACCCATATTCTGCCTCCTCTCTTCCCACTCTTTCTCTGCCGCCTGGACGGTGCAGACAAAAAAACATACCAAAGAGTCAGAGAGAGTTTACGGTTGTCAGAAGTGCAAACTAAATGAGGGACTATTATTTCTAAACAAAAACAATACATTAAATACATGAGAGATTTTCAGGACACTCAAGCTACAAGGTGGGTAAACATACCTTTATGGAAACAGCTCTGCTTTTGTTCTTTTCCTTACTGCTCTGAAGCTCTTCTATCACGAGATCCTGGCTGGCTGTTCCATTACTGTTCCCATGAGTCTTTTTGTAGCGGGTGGGACTTGGTGGATCTGTGGCAACCGCTTTGGGAGACTCACGGTCTTGACTCTTGCTAAGGTTGGGACTGGAGATATGAGTGGGGCTAGGAGTGGCCGGGGGACTAGGTTGAGATGTCAAAGCCGCAGACTGTTGGGACTGCTGAATGAGGACCGGGGAGCTCTGGACATGATGAATGACCACCGGGGATGAAGGCATCACCTCGGATTTGATGGTGGAGCTCTGAGACTCTAGTGGGGCTGAGGTTGAGCCAGGTTGGCCTGGTGCTGGAGAAACATCTGCAGGGGTGTCTATTGCTACTGCGGGGCTGTTGTCCACTGTGGCATTACTGGAAAGCTCAGGCCCTTTCTGAGAAAACTCAGTAGCACACCTGCAGAGGGAAGGGAAACAATAAGAAATACACATCATACAGAAACACTGGCGAAAGAAATGTTTGTGCAACAACGCTCAAAAATTTGTATTTGCGAGTTTTGGTCTTTTAAAACTGTTATTAGGACTATACTACATCAAACCTTGCTGTAAATTAGGCAAATAATACTGCATATTTATTGACATGAGGGATAAACTACCAAAAAATCTATAATGCAACAGGTGGGTTTGGCAACAGGGCATATTTTGGTTAAAAAAAACAGAGGGAGAGCAAGAGAAAAGTCAAGAGCCAGTTTGGCATCTGTATTAAAATGGAAATGAGGTGCTGCATTGCCCACCAAATTAATTCACTTATCGGTTGAGTGAAGGTGATGGAAGTAAATCGAGCTGGACGCCAAACCCTTCTGTCCGCACAGAATGACCTCTTTGATGGGATGAAGGCTGGCTTGCCACTATAATCAAACGGTACGATCTCCCACATCATAGACCCCAGCAAGGAGCCCCGCAAAGTGCTTTTTGTTTTCATCTTCAATTCCCCCTCTCGCACTCAGCTCCCATACTCCAACACATCTTCTCATTTTTCCCTGCTTTATCTTTTCATTCTCCATTTTCCCCCTACCTTCTCAGGCTGCTGAGTGTGTCGGTCAAGCTCTTCACCCTTTTCAGCATACTGTCCAATTTGTGGGGCTCTTCTTTCAAAAACTTGACAGCTTCCACTTCCACCCTGAGCACAGCCCGCATTCTGGCTTGAAGGGCTGGGAACTCTCCTGATGAAATTTAAACAGAGAGGGAAAAAAATTGTAAATTACTCCTATTTTAGAATATTTCTGCTCATAATCCTTTTCTCTTTAATTGAGAAATGTTAATTAAAATGTGATTTTTTGTGAAAAATTGCTTGTATTTGGCATGGATTTTTACTGCGCAAAGCTGGATGATAATGCAAGTATACTGGAGTAAGGAACATTAATGTGATGTGAAGGCAGTCACCATACCTTTGAGCCCTGCCAGAGATTCTCCCACCTTCCTCAGGGTTACCGCTCCCTCTTCCACATCTTTTAGGGTCACTGCTCTGTGTGTTGTGGCTGAGTCACTCTGCAGAGAACCTACATACTGTTCCAGCTCGCTGCAGAAAAAAACGGAAAGTAATCTAGAGGTGAGTGACTTTAAAAAAAACTGCCCGGCAAATTCACTCACTGGCCACTTTGACAGGTACACCTGTTCGTATCTGCAAATATCTAATCAGCCAATCGCGTTGCAGCAACCCAGTGCATATAGGTCAAGATGACCCGCTGCAGTTCAAACCGAGCACCAGGATGGGTAAGAAAGGTGATATAAATGACTCTGAATCTAAGATGGTTGTTAGTGCGAAACAGGCTGGGTTGAATACTTCAGAATATGCTGATCTACTGAGATTTTCCCACACAGCCATCTCTATGGTTTACAGAGAATAGTCTGAAAATGAGAAAATATCCAGTAAGTGGCAGTTCTCTGGGCGAAAATGTCTTTTTGATGCCAGAGGTCAAAGGAGAATGGCCAATCTGCTTTGAACTGATAGGAAGGCAACAACAACTCAAATAACCACTCACTACGACCAAGATATACACAACGGTATCTCTGGAAGCCTCCTGTCACCTAAGAACAGCAAAATTATGCTACAATTGGCACAGCCTCACCAAAATTAAGAGAGTAGAAGACTAAAACAAAAAAAACAATCCCTGGTCTGATAAGTCTCAGTTTCTGGTTAGACATTCAGATATTAGGGTTAGAACTGGGCATAAACAACATGGATCTATTCTGCTTTGTATCAGTCGTTCAGGTGGTTTAAAGGCATAGAAGATAGTTTTTGTGACAAACTTTAGTATAAGCACCTTACTACAAATTGAGCACCGCTTAAACGCCACAGGCTACCTGACTATTGTTACTGACCATGTCTATCCCTTTATGACCACAGCGTACCCATCATGTGATGACTGCTTCCAGCAGGATAACACACCATGTCACAAAGCTCAAATCATCTCCAGCTGGGTTCTTGAACATGACAATGAGTTTTCTGTACTCAGATAGTCTCTAGAACTCAATGCATTAGAGCACCTGTGAGATGTGGTGAAATGGGAGATTCTCAACATGGATGGGCACCCGACAAATGTGCAGAAACTGTGTGATGCTATCATGCCATTATGGCCCAAAATTGGCATCTAATGAGTGTATATTTGAAAAACAAAACAAACAAGCCAAAAAACTCAGCATAAATAGGCCCTTATTATAATTATTTGCACTGTATAAACACCAGGGGGCAGGATACAATCATGTTTCTTAAAGATCATAGACTAAAACTGGGGAAAGGTAAGTCTCTGGGATTGATGCATGAAAAGCAATAGTGTATATGATATGTAAAATTCATACTTTAAGCTGCGAATAAACATCTTAACTGTGCATTCCTATTTCCTGTCTACACTACATTGCCTAGTCTAGACTGGATCTGGTCTTATCCCAAACCCCCAAATATTTACACACTGAATGAGGGCTTATTTGTGAGAAAGCACTTCCTCACATAGAAATCATATCACCCTGCCTGAGAGCCATCCCGGTTCTAGAGAAAGCTGGCTGTTCCAAAGGGAAATGTGCTGTATGATAACATTGTCTGCAGTGTTGGATTGCATGAGAGGGAACTAAAATCACGTTTCATTGTGGCCAGGTACCCTTGAGAAACACTCTTTTATAGGAGTCCCCTGAAGGGATTAGGAAAGGCAACAAGGAGACAGTGTGTTAAATGCCCTTCTATGCAAAGGCTTTTTGGTAGTGAGAATGATGGATTTTTCCTTTTTTATGAAGCCTCCAACAAAAAAAAAAATACTGTTTGTTCAATAATGTATCCCTCTGTTTGCCAGAGTATAGGAGGCAGCCTTTAAAGACCACTTGTGTTGCATTTGCATGAGGAATTTGGCACTTTTCTTACTTTCTTTCATAATTCTTTCTCGTGAACTGAAACGGGCAGTAAGGGACACCAAGAATTCCACTTAAGGCGAAAATAGCTTCAAATACTGGAGTTGTTCAGATTAAAAAAACAACTTTATATTTTTGCTCCGTGAAAGCTTTCATCCGCTGAAAATGACCACCGTCAGATTTAATACGTTTTTTTTCTTTTTGTGTGTGACTCCATTAAGGTTTTCCTGTGTTTTTATGGTATGAGTTTCCATATTTTAAGGGGTGAGTTTTAAAAAAAGGTTACAAAATATGGTCTGATAGATTGAATTCTCTCAAGAGGGCAGCGGTTTTCACACCACGCACTCCAAATGGTTCTAAAGCCAAGCAGCTCTAATTGCCATGCCTTATTTAAGGGGCCAGGAGCTGTGTTTTGCTGACTCACAAATGGCTGCATACCAAGTGTAACAAAGGGCTTAACACAGCTTCAGTGCCCCGACTTCCTCCTGTTCATTTCCCAGAATCCAAGAACTGCTATGATTGTGTTTATTGGAGCATATGTTCGCCGCTGTCTAGCAAGACAACACTGTTTGACCTTGCCTGTAAACATCCAAATAAAAAGGATTCAATTACTGCTCCCTGTTGGCAAGACGAGGCGAGTGAATTCAAATAAGAGCAGGGCGGTGAGTAATTACTCCACAGTTGAGTCCATTGTTTTAGACCGCTGTCTCTGAGAGGCAGGCGTAGCTTGCCTGCATAAACCTGTGGGCTGTAATTTAGAGGGTGTTGGCTTGTCAAAGCATTTAGGATTGAATGGCTCAGGTGAGCTGATAACAGTGAAGCCTTTTGGGGGCTTCTTATTAACGAAGGCACAGCAAATGTAGTTGCAGATATGTGCACTAAATCAACTGTCAAAACTTTGTTGAATGCAAACAAACGTCTCTATCCATTTTAGACGCAATGAAAACAAAACAGCATCTGTTGTGTTGGGTAATGAGTGAGTTCTGAACAGTCTTACCTGAGCTGTGTGAGGACACGCTCCTCCAGACCCAAGTACTTGTGCCTGTCCTCTTCTACCACAGTTCTCTGTCGCTGAACAGGGTCCTCCATACGCCGCATTGCCTCTGCAAGTTTAATACTGATTTCCTGCTCTGCCCGCTTCAGCTGCACCCGTAATGCCTCCTGATTCTGGAGCTGAAGTGATGTACAGCAGAGTGAAACTTATGAGAGGACCTGGACTAGTAAACCAGGATATATGGCTTTTTGGGTATCACACTTAATCACATGCATATACACAAATGGAAATGTGGACAAATACAACAGTTTAATTTAAAATGGGGACAAAGTCTTGCCTGCAGCTGCCTCATCTGATGCAGTTGCATCCTGAGGTCAGAAACATTCTTCCTGAACTGCAGGAGGTTTACTTTGAGTGGAACTGAGCCCTTGTCTGATGGACTTGCACTGTTCTTGGGAGACAAGACCGGAGAACCACCTGGACCAAGAGAAGAAGAAAAACCCCCACACAGCACAGCTTAAGTTTGCTTTTTGAAAATTAGGACCCATATGCACATACTGAAACCTTTGAAATCAAAGCTCATAATAACTCTTATGAACTGTAAAAATTCTAGTAAACATTATTAGGGAGGCTTTAAAGTGTAGAAAAGTTTTCTCCTTTTTCAAGCACTCACTCTACCTTTTAGCGGGCAGATTGTAAATGTCTGTAAACACACTTTTTCTGACTTAATGTCCCAAATGTTCAGCAAAGATTTCTTCTAGTTTTTGTGGCATCATTTCTACTTCATAAGTACTATAGATATGTTAACACTCTTATTAGCTGCAGCTGGAAATGGCTGTCAACTAATCATTTCAGTCACTAAAGATGAAGAACAGGCTGAAACCATGGAAACCAAAGTAACTTATATCCATGGTGAAAGTCCCTAAATAGAAAGTAAGAGCAATATTTCAAACTGCACCATGAGATTTAAATGTAATGACCTTATAGAACTACACGTTCAGTCACAACAGATGACTCTGGTTTTGTCAAACACAGCATGTAAAGGAGGAGATTGAGTGGGTTGCAAAGCAGCTTGCAACGAGCACCAACTGTAGGTGGGCTAAAGCAATTTTAATACTGCACCTCACTTGATCGGGTTACTTGGTCTTTAGGTTTTGTTTACTAGGTTATATAGTTAGGGTGTTTGTTTTAGTATTTATGTTCTCCTGGTTCTTATCTAGGGGCCTTGTTGTTTAGTTGTTAACACATTTGCCTTACAAAAGACTTAAAAGATCGAGCCTGGGAGGAAACACAAATCCAGCCTCAGGGTTTCACAAGCTAGTACCGATAACAAGCCTGGATAAATGGGAGGGCATATTCATTTGCTGTGGTGACCCCTTGGGAAATAAACAGCTGAAATTACCTCATCTTCTAGCTCTTATCTATACACAGATGTGGTTCCATTTTTTTTCTTTTAACATATATGAATGCTATCAGGGACTGCAGTTACAGGATCTAAGTGCTCATCTTAATTATCGTGCATTGTCCTTTTTAAATAAACCTGAAACTAGTCATAAGGATATCAGCAGAGGTGTCAGCTGATGTGGGATGACAGTGAGGTCAGCTGAGCTTGACTTTGTGTCCTGTGTAGCTAAATTAAAACTGCATGCATTCAGTTTTACAGTAACATGTCTTTTCAAAAATGTGTGTCAATTAACCTGGAATCTTAGTTCACTATATAAATAGTTGAAGTAGGGCCAATTTTCTGGTAGAGAGCAGTTTCAAGGTCCGTGTATTTTCCACAGTAACTTGGAAATTCTTTCTGAAAGGACACATTTGTGCTGTGTTTTTATCAGAATTATGAAATGAATGGCTGTCACTGTATATTTGAGGCAAATGTCAAAACCATCTGCAAGAATGGATACCAGAAGAGGAAAGTACAAATTTTCTTGTGTAATTAAGAGCAGCCAATCCTTTAAACTCAAAAACAAAACAAAAAAGCAGTGCCCATCCATTTTAGTTAAGAGAAACTTACAAGTGCTCCCTAAATTCTTTTGACATATACCATGGCGCAGTGAAAGAACACACTTTTGTCTTTGTAATCCCCCAAATCTATTTACAGTGTGAACAGACCTGAACTACTGGTTACAATGTATATTTTGTCCATCAAAAGAAGTACACGCTGGGTGGTGACAATCAAGAAGCATGTGAGGGATTAAACGAATATCCTCATGTTTTTTCATGTTAGAGGCTGTCTGGCGAGATCAAAGAAGACCCTGTAACTTTTCTGATGTTTTGAAGATTTGCTCAAACACAGCATGACAAGTAAATCCCTCTGAAAACTACATACTCCATGAAATGTTTCTTGAGACACGAGCTTAGCTTACAAGACACATAAATAGCGTTGTGTTTTTGCTTCGCCACTGGTGAGGTTGCAGATCTTTTTATCAAGCTAAGGTCTGGCCGCAGAACGCTGCGGTGCAGAGATTGAATCGCTGAATCATCTTGGCAGGCTTGAGAAGTAATAGCATCTTGTTTTAAGTAGTGCTTTGAGGGGCTTGTGTTAGCTGCGCTGGCTCTCGTCTCTTAACTCCTATTAAACTGGATGAACCGGGTAAAGGAGTGCAAGGAAATATGAACTGATGACAAGCAAAGAAGCCTGACTTTGTTTTTCCTCCCTCCAGTGCTGTTCATTGCAGACTGCTGACTGACACTGATGTGTGGGCTTGTCTGCACATGATATTATGGCATTTATAGCAACTAAAAAAAAACAAAAACCCAGAAATCCCACATAATAGAAGAGATACTAACCTGAACTATGAGCACTGTGGGCTGGAGATGATGTCTTCGGGGGTCTCTCGCTGCAGTCAGAGAGAAATTTATCGGACAAGAGTTTGTGTAACAGAAATAAACAGCACTTTGCAGCACTTTAGATTTACAGCTCGATATTAGTAAGGACAAACAAGTTAAAATAAAGAATGATGGGGCAGACTGACAAACCAGAAAGGTTAAAATGATGTTAATGATGTTAACAAGCATCATCATCAGTGCATACAGTAGCTACATTCAAATTCACAGCAGACATTTTAGACTAGGTGTCAAGTAAACATTTCCAAACAATATAAATAAAGAAGAGAAAGAGCTGAAAAGCAGCCAGATGAACCATAGCGGCCATTTATCTAGAGGGCAAAAGGCTTCGATAACAGATTCACATTCAAACCGATTTCCTTTTTAGCAGACACTATTTTACCTGAGTGTCTGATATGGCCATTATAGAAGGGATAATTTATCCTTCCTCCTCTGACTGAATCACCAGGCTTTTCTTTTGAAAAGTCCATTTCACCCGATGCCTCCACTCTGTCCTATACTGTGATTGCTTACCTTAGAGGCTCCTTGGTGCCACTAGTGTTTGGGCCCTTTAAAAGTGCATGCTGAACAAGACCAGTCAAGCTGGCAATCTGTTGTTCCATAGCCTTCATTCGTTCTCTGCAGACACATCAAAAAATTCTGCTTTCAACACCGAGGCCTATTGGATATGACAGCTGCGACTGGAGCAAATATTAGCTCAGAATGAAAACGGGAGGGTTGTAAACAGAATAATCAATCGCTTTTAATCACCTAACCATGAAACGTTTTGCCATTTTGTGAGATGATTACACAGCAGAGATTTTTCCTTTGTTTTGGAATTGATTTGCAATATGCCACAAGTAAATGTTGTCTCTGGTAAATATGAATCGTTTCTGAATTACAAATAAAAAAAAATTTAAAAAACCCAAAAGCTCGTGTCCAAATGGAATAAACAAGACGGGCAAGTTCTTGAAAAGAAAACAAGCCTAAGCTTGACACCCAAGGTGCTTGGGTCATATTGTTTTTTTGACTGAGTCACATGTGGTGACTGCCAAAAAGAGAGTGAAAGGATTATTTGAACCATATGACACTGCCTTAAGAAAGCCAACACCGCAGGCAGGTGAGGGAACTGGTAACAGAACTACTTTTGCTTTATAAGATGTGCCTTATTTAGTGTGCCTTTGTCTTGTTTTGTCATTTATTTATGTTGTCTTGCTATTTATATTTCCTGCAGAGTCTGTTTGGAGCACCCACAATTTCATTGCACATGTACTATGACAATAAAGGGCTATTCTATTCTATTCATAATTTATCTTGAGGCACGGGGCACGTTAAGGACACGGTGCAGACACAAAGTCTATGTGAATACAACAATGACCACAATATTTTACACGAGTATATTCTATGACACCTACAGTTTATTTTGAAAGTGAAGTATGGTACTTTCCCAATCAAATTTCTTCACTCTTTCAGATATTCCCAGGGCATTTCTAATGGAGGTTTTGGGCTTCCCAGGTGGTCTGGCCTGATCTGCATGACTGGCCATTTCAAATACTTTTTCAACCTGGCCAGTATTTGCTTTGGGTTTCCAAATTACACACAGAGCCCATGTACCCTCCTTTCTAGTTAAGCATTGCTACGAGGCCAGCATCCCTCTTGCACCTTTTCTGTGTTTATGTACTCTCAGTCTGGGAAGACAAACCTAACCCAGGTACTAAAATATCTGGTAGATTAACTGAAACTGAATAGAGTCTGTAAGGGGTGTTCTTGTTTAAATATACACTGATTAATAGAGCTTTTAGATACTATCCTGTTTCACTAGTGGTAGCTATGCCTGGGCTTACACGCTCATCAACAATATCAGCTCCAGAATTCGAGTTAGCAAGATAAGCAAGAGCTGGCTATATACACAAACCAAACTCATCAAAATGTGCTTCATGTGCAGATCTTTATGCTGAAGACAGTGAGAGGGCAGATTATATTTATTCTTCAGGCATGGATGATGAAACAGAGTCAGACCAGGTACTGGAAAGCAGCAGTTCATGGTTAGGGTGACACTGGGATGCAGAGTTAGTCCATGCTCCCATGCAATGTCTCAGTAGTTATTTTGAACCCCCCCCCCTTCCCCAGCCTACTATATGCAACACTGTGTCCTCTGGTAGCTTACCGTGTCTGATGGTCACTGGCAGCTGGGATTGGCCCCTGGAGGTCTGGAACCACAGGTGAGCCCATGCTGTTCCGTGGCTTTGCCCCTGTTACTTCTTCCTTCCTGAAGGACTGGCGCACAGGCGAGCTTCTCTCCATGGTAACACTATGAGATGGCATGCCATGAGGAGGTCCACCATGGATGTCAATCATTCGTACCTCAGTCATCCGATGAGGGGACGGCGGAGGTGTCTTAGAACCCAAAGTCGGCAGCTGGCTGTTTCTGGACTTCTGCCTGTACAGAGAGGGGTGATCTATAGTGTCTGTAGGGCTAGGTCCACCATAAGAACTCGTGGAGCGGATGGAGGCACGGTGAAATCCCCCCATGGCATGCTCTGGACCATCAAGCCCAGGGCTGGGGTGTGGTCCATGTGCTGCAGCAATGCCCATTCGTCCCTCTTGGAGGAGGTATGGATCTGCGTACAAGCCCTCATTCCCCCTAGAAAGAGTGTGGCTCTTTCCAGCCATATCCTCATCTGGCTTGACATCTCGTCTCTCTAGGATGGCGCTGGGACAAGGAGAGTTAGAGCGGGCCGGTGGGTTGGCATTGGAGATTCTGTCCCTTGGGATGGTGGCGCTCCCAGGTAAAGAGCCCTGCCGTGGGCCAAATGGGATTCTGGAGGGGGATGGAGGCATAGAGTGGGGGGTTGGGGGGAGTGCTGCTTGCATTGGATGGTGTGACGGGGGAACCATTGGAGGATGTCTTAGAGGGGGCTGGCCATCACGGCCGGCAAGTGCCATTTCACTGTGCATCTAGAAAAAAGAAAGAAAAAAAAAATCATAAAAACACACAAAAAATGATTTAATACATATAATTACACAAAAAGTTCCTTTTGGCACTATAGCAGAAAAAAAATCTTAAATTAAAGATACATATTTCTGTCAACTTCAGTTACTTTTTACTTTGTGTAGGTCTTGTAACTTTAGACTGGAGCTGCCCTTAAAACAAAAACATCTATCTGTCTTACACTGTTGCTTTTCAAAGAAAATATACTGTCAGCAAATTTTTCCAGAAGTAGAAAATAGTTACACAATTCCTGGACACACAGCATATCACTCTAAGCCCTTGATATCGTGCCCACAGTCTTCCATATAAAACAATATTGCATGAAGAAGTACAAGTATATTCTCCCTGTTAAAAAAAAATTACACAGTTTCTGCTTTTTTAAAGAAGGTGAGGTTAAGTGTTGCAAATGCGCTCCAGGAGATTAGACTATGGCTTTCTACCAGAGGTTCATGCAAGCCTTCGGGGTTAGACAGTACCTTGGTTAATTTGCAACCGTATCTGTCGTTCTGAATAGCAAATACAGCCCACAGTTCTTCAGCTCAACCACCTTAAAGCTCTTTGAAGGCTAATGTGCAAAAACCTAACCTCAATTAATCGGAACGCCTTTCTTGGTTAAGGGATATAGAAGAATAGTCAGTGCAAAAGTCTTAAAGGTACACAGTGTTCAGTCTTTACATTACTTCCTCTACTTTTATTTTGACACCTTGCATAAAGCAAGACTGTGTTTTGCTTAACGAAAAAAAAAGAATTAAATTATTTCCTCTGCAAACAAAAAGTTACTTGATATGCAACATGCACCCTTGGCCAGCCATGCAGTGAAAGCAATAATGAAAACTTGATATCGGCTCAGAAAGAACAAGCAACAAAACAATAAGAGTCATTTCATTCTAGATTGGGTTTTCTTTTGTTTGTTTGTTTTTCCTTTTCCTTTTTTTACTGAATTAAACATGTACAAGCACATTTGAAACCTAAATTATAAACACAGATAGAATTCATGGATAAGTGATGGTTTGGCTGCGATAACACTCTCCTACAGGGTGTCACAAGGAGGTATGAATCTAATCTGTTTTCCTGTCTAACTTTCTTTTCCCGTCAAACACACGAGCTATTGTTTCTCCGACGTATGACTCACAGGTCTCACCTAAAAGACAAGACAAGTCAAAAACGTAACGCAAAGTTTTTTTTTAACTTCAGGTAGAGGTTTTGTCTTTTCAGTCTCGTCGTTATTTATTACTTCCCAGAGTGCCAACAAAGATTAGCACAGTGAGGTGAACAATAAAGTGGGTGTGACCCTTGTGTGTGCCGGAGTAGGTGTGTGCATGTGCATGAACTGGAAAACAACAAATGGACTGAGAGTACAGTAACAAAAGAGCTCAGGCTTGGCTGTGGTGACAACAGTAAAAAGAAAGAAACTTTGTAGCAGGGAAAGTTCACGCAGCAGTAAATATGACTGAAACAAGTCCGACCAAGCAGCAAAACACACAACACAAGACTTCAGCGCAAAGAGCCACTGCAGATCGTCACGAAACCGTAAAGACTTCTACTTCTTACGGTGCACACGCTCATAAAAAAAGAAAAGTCGTCCTCGTGTGGAAATTTCTCTGGAGCCCTAAATAACATCTGACTGCTTTTCCAATTCCTGCAAAGCCATATAAGAACAATTTTAGCCAAAAGGCATCAGCTCTCAATCCCAAACAGATGTTGCACCTTTGAAACACCGACCAAAACATCTAAAAATATCCCTACAATACAGAGATCTCCCTGCTTTGTGACAAAACAAAGAAGTAGAAGTTCAAAAAACAAGCACACACGAAACCATATCAGGCAAAAAAGATGCAATTTATCTCCCAGACCTTTTTTCCCCCCCTTTCTCCATCATTCTCTTAAGCTTCCAATTATGAGAGCGGCATGTCTAGTAGGAGTTCACAAAAGTTGCCTGAATCTCTTGGCCTGTCAGAGTTGGAGCGAGTTTCCCGACTGATTCACAGACGTTTCAGAGCCTCACAGCGAACAAAGCAGGCCAGATAAAGAAGAGCCGTGCAGCAATGTTCGTGAAGAAAACTGTAAATATTTAAAGAGCTGATTGAATGGCTGAGTGTACTATGCGGATGTGCTGTAGGGCACTAAATGGTGTTGGTGAAAGAAAACACTAATTATTAGAATTGTAAGTTGACACAAGATGAGCTGTCATCTTTTTTTGGACAAAGACAAAAGAAAAAACTGGTGGATTGTTCTTAGGAGAGCAAATCAGAGGCTAGCTAACAACTCAGCTATGTTTCCAAAACATCTCCTCAAGTGGTGTGTACATAATGTCTCTGTCGACAGCCTCTGTTGACTATACTGTATGATTACAAAGCAAAGCTTGAGGCACCATCCCATACATATATAAATATATGTATCAGTAAAGATTAATGAGTCAAACTTTTGAAATGCAACTGCAGGCGAATTAGTTGACAGCCTGAAGTTTATCAAGTTATGTGTCCATTCATGTGTACATCTATCCACCTCGTATTAATTGCAGCAGTTGTTTTTATAACCAGAGACAGCTCTACGTAAGTTTCGTTTGCCAGAAATTTTCAAATCAATAGCCGAGATGACTGCAGATCTCAATTTGAATCAGATCTGAGGCCTGGCATCCCTGCAAGGCGAGGGCATTCTCTATGGCCCAAACAGATGTGAGGTGCACCTTCAGTGAAACAGTGTTTGAACAGGTGCTAATTAAGCCGTAGTGCCACCCTTTTTTTCTTTGTGCGGCCAATTTTCTATTTCCTCATTAAAAGAGGTTGAATTTTTAACACTGCCAAGAATAGAGAGGCTGATTAAATAATAAGTCGAAAACTGTGTTGAGTGTTAGAGCTTTTCAATATGTTTGTAAAGGAAGGGATGTTTGCCAACAGCTTAACAGCTTGCTTGATGCGCAGCGCTTTCATCAGCCTCTGTTGTTGTATAGAAATAAAGCGACTTGACTGCAATAGAAGCAAACTCTTGAGTGGGAATCAATAAATGGCATTTTAGGTAGTTTTCTGTGGTGTTTACACTTAAAACACAACCCCACAGCCCTGCTCTGTATCTGGGTCAACTGCTGCTGGGTTAAAAAAATGACAGCAACAATCTTTTTTCTTTTACTTTATGTTAGCATTGCACTGTGTTTGCATAGGAACCTTTAAGAAGTTGCTTCATACATTTCAGTTCATCGAGTTCCCAGCTCAATTTTTTTTTAACACCTGCAGTTTCGACGAAAACCAAAATTTTAACAACAACAAAAAAAGAAGTTGGGGAAAAACTTCTCTACACAATTGGAGTTTTTCTGCTGATGTGCTTTGAAACTTTTAAGCTCTCAAAGTGAGATTCCCCTTTTCACTTTTTCAGTATCTTATTTAGCCATCTTTTTTTTTTTTTTTTGAAGAGCCGTCTTTTATTCGCCTCCCTTTGAAGGACCCGATTGGAGAAAGTCAGCAACTTGCCTGTCAGCAGCAAAGAATAAAAAAGAATTTCTGCAGCACCTCAATGTCACTGTGGCATCTGAATGAAGAGCTCTTAAAACCATCACCTTAGCTGCCTCATCACTCCTTTAAACTTAACCAATTTCACTTTAAACTTAGGTGATCATACGCAGCACTGCATGTAGTGTTAGTATAGCGGGGGTTAATATTTAAAGCAATGCAATTGTGCCAAAATGCTAACTGTAAATCTGTAGCAGGCAGACGGACAAAGCGAGGATAGATGACTGGTCAGCGCAGATTAGAGGAGCGGATCTGAGGAGGAACAGTAGACGAAAAAATCTCTTTGGGGGTTTTAGTTTGTTACATCAGCAGGAAATAAACAAGATAGAATCAGAATAAAAGAAAAGAGATTAGAGCAGATATTGGGAGGAAGAATTCAGAGAGGAAATAGTCCTGAGAGCTGAGTCCAATTGTCCCTTAAACAAGTCGCACCAGAGCGTGTAGAGGAGGCCCAAATGCAGGCCCCTGGGAGAACAATACAAGACCCCCTCTGAAGAGATTAACAAGAGGCAGGGGGACATTCCTTCCCTTTACTGCATACAAGATGTGAGAAACCGGAGACCGGGCTCGCTATTCTATCTGCAGCAAATCTTTTCTCTACTCAGCTGCCGCTTTTAATGAGACAATTTCACTGCTGTGCTATGGACAGTAAAGTACTCACCCTGACATCGCCATTGGCAGGTCGGGGTCCATGGTTGAATGCCTGTGCTGGATCTTTGTGGTAAACCTTCAGGCAGGAGTGGTCTGTGATGTTCCTGTAGGAGGAAGAGGTGCTCAGTGGTAAGAATTTAGCCCAGATATCGCCATCAGACAGCGGCCGATCCTGCCTCAGCCGGGTTCTCTGTAACAGCCCCACCAAGGGCACATACCCCGACAGAGGCTCTGACTGTTCGCTACTATCCGACATTCCCTCTAAATATTCAAAATCCATAAAAATATTAACTAATACTATCTTGCTACATGAACTGAGAGCACACCTGTCGTTTCATGTCCTGGGCTCAATTTAACTATGGCATTATAGTCGCTCGTACAGCCCTTAAGCTATGACGAGACAATTTTTTTTTACAGCCCTGATAAAATATTACTCACAAAGTACACATTGCACTTGAGCAGGAGCTCTAAAGGCAAAGGGCAAAGTTCATATGCCTTCAAGAGTAAAGCCTTTCCTTCTGAAAAACAACTACAACAAATGGCTGCCTACTTTCTCAGAAGACAGAATCTGCTGTATTACTGATAAGACATGCAGGTGAATAGCAACTGGTATGTATGTTTATAAATGAAGCACACAATGCTTTTGCTTTAAAAATGCAAAAAAACAAAGCAAATATTTCTTAAAGATTTGCAGAGTCAATTTTTTTCATTGAGACTGGCAACAACCACCAGGAAAGGTATCAAAGTCAGCTAAAAGTAAACCTCAGTTTGTTTACAGTTAATGCTCTTTTTTTTTAACTTTCCCTTTAACATTGAAGGAAAAGTGGAAGTGAGCCCATTTCCTGACCAGTGACATTTCCTGTTCAGGGAGAGCTGAAGAAGGAAAAGGATGGAAAGTGTTCACAGTGGGTAAAAGGAAATAGGTCTATCCGATGTCCTCACATTGTTCCATAATAATGTTTGTACAGGATCAACATTGCATCTGACCAATTGCATTGTTATGATGTCATAGCTTTGTGACTTGGGGAAAAAAACTGCTGATGTCTACTCAGGAAAAACATCCAAAAAGGGGGGCGGTTAGGGTCAGGGTTAGGTTTGAGGGTTAGGATGTGTCGTGGTTTGGGTTAGGGTCAGGGGACTATAGTTACGGTTATGGGGTTATGGTTTGGTGTGTCATGTGACGCTGTTTCCATGTCGTAAAACTTTGACATCACATGTGATTGGTCACTTGCAACATTAGTTATATCGATCCAGGAGCAACACCAACACGAAAATATCAGATCGACCTAAGGAAATAATAAACACAGTATGCGATGCCAAATGCATGCTCCCGATCCGTTTCTGTTACCATGTTTATCACATGCAAACACAGTGCATCTTTACCTGACATCAGCAAGTTCGTAGTACACGTTCCTCATGTCGTCTTTGACGTACACGGCAACACTGGGTGACTCCAACATCTTCATGTTGAGCTGCTGCGGGAAGGCACTGACAAAGAGAGCTCTGATTGTGTCGATGCTGGTGATCTCATTGGGCATGCGAATCTGTTTGGTCTCGTCTCCGTACTGCAGGTACAGTACACCTAAAGGCAGGAAGCAGGGAGACTAGGTGATTAGTCCTTTCAAATGTTTCCTGTGACTAAGACAGCCCTATTTGAATTCCATAACTTTCATTAGCAGTGACGCATTGTTTCACTCCCATATGTTTTCTAAAGGCCTGAAGAATTTCAGCCCTGCGTGCAGTGTTAATCTGTCAAGGCAAATAGAACATTTCACACAGTTCACTGACATTGTGTCGGTGTTATTTCAATTACAAACCAGTGGTCTGCTTTTACTGTTGAGCTACTGTATAGAGTACTGACTGTGCAAAGAATGCTCAATATATAGCAGTAAAATCACCATTTGGGCTTATGTTATTTCATGTTAGTGCAGTAAACAATGCCAAAACTATAGTGGTTAAACAAAAAGGGACGCTTGTAGAAGTTTGGGTTGGTTTAAAACCACCTTCAATGGTGAAAAAAATAAAAATAAAATCAACATCTAACAGCATAATTCCAGCCTTGTAAAAAGAGTTGGCAAGGGCCCATGTGACACGTCTGGTCATGGCCGCTCAGTGCAGATTACTGGCCAGACTCAAATTTTCAAAAGTTCTGTTTTTTTTTTTTTTTCTTCTTTTTTTGTTTTGGTGCAATTTGGATCAAGTCCTGCACAGTCCCGAACGGATAAGAGAGTCATTATTTTTGCTCCTGAATTGGGCTTCAGCATTTATTCTCAGTTGAACTGTTGCTTGGAAAGCATCAAAAACAAAAGTGCATGAATGTAATCATGTTGTGTGCAGGTTTTTGCTAAATATTTCTAATGCACTGCACTGAATCTTTTGCTCATCTCTTGCTAATGCTGCACAGGATAAATTATTTGGTACAGGCAGTGAGCTTGGTGGGGGGGGGGGGGTCAGGAAGAGAGGACAAAACTAGGGGTGGATCAGTACAAGTTGTGCATCAAACAGACCAAAGCTTGAACCTCTGAACCCTGGGTGTGGCATTTGTACTGTGCTTTAGAAAAACAGATGGCTCTTGAACAAAATTTATGGACACGCCTACAGAGCAGTTGTATAAACAGTGCTGGGGGGGAAAAAAAACAGAAAAAAAAAACATTTCTATTTTCAATCTGCGATTCATTACCTCAAACGGCTTTGTGCTGATCTTCACAGGCAATCAGTGGCAACAATAGAACGTAATGAAATGATCAAAGCAGTTCAATCAGCTCGTGTTGTTGTTTTGGTCATATTTCATAAGAAATCATCCAAAATGTCACATTTCATTAGCTGCAGAAGCAAAAGACGCGACGTGACTCATTTCATTGTCACTTGTGCATTTGTGCACTGGAAATAACTTGCTTTAAGGAGAGGAGGGTTTGGTTTTACTTGGTGTAACCCCATAAAAGGAGCTAGCCAGTAAAAGCTACCAGATGTTGGTGAAATATTATACAAGATCCTACATGCACCACGAGACAGAGTGAGACAGAAAGTGAGAGAGAGAGGGCAAATCCAGGAAATAAAATTGCTGAGTCTATCCATTGCTTTCTCTCTCTGGTCTGTCTGGGTTCCTGTGTTGTAAAAACTCAACAAAGTGCCCATTTGCAGAATAAATTCATCTTTCCCCTGAGAGCTGTTATGTTAACGGTTGTCTAGTTTTCATCCAGATGTTCGCAACTAGGGCGAAAGAGTTTGATGACAAAGCACCATTGATTGAGATTGCATCGTGCACACCTCTGTACTTTAAAGTTACTCTTATTTGCTATGACAAAGTTGAATAGCTCAGTTTTAACAACTGCATTCCTGAGCACCTGGTTTCACTGAGGACTGGAAACAAATAGCTAGCGGGTTTTTCTGACCAAATGGGCACAGTTTTTCCACATCTCTCCAGTAAGACACAAAAGTCTAAAACAAATAAAGTCTAGAAATATATGCTCATCGCAGCGATTGAAATGCAGCGAAAAGGCAGACGACTAATACAGCCGCAAAATACAGACTTTGAAATTCAATACACTTGATGCCACACTTAAGGATGAATTTGATACTCACGTTTGAGGTTTTAAGGAATCCCTGTTTTTCTGCTCGCTGTTAAGATGCTCTCAAAAAGCTAGAAGCTACTACAGCAAAAAGATACTTAAAAGTCCCAAATGTCCGCTGGGACCAAGCGAAGCGTGTGCCTGTCTGTTTGTGTGTGTGCATGTGTGTGAGAGGCAATGGTGGGAGGGACAGTGTTGTGAAGTGGTGCCCCCCACCCCTTTTTTTCTCCTCCCCTTTTTCCTCACACCATAACCCCCCACTGTCCTAACACTCTGTCTTGATGTTTTTGATAGAAAGACAGAGAATGATGGGACATGTGTACGTGCATGTGTAGGAAAACTTTTCAGACAAAGCAAGAGGTACTACTGGCACCGGAAAGGAATACGACACCCTGCAGTTTCATTCATTTTCACTTTGGTCAAAAGTCTCTCAGATGCTTTCCTATTATCCCGTGGCAGATGCCTCGCCGAGTTGTGAGCTGTGCTGACGCTACACTTTGTTTGGAGAGTTTTCTAAGACTTTGCATCCCTCTCAGCCAAACGCAGCCACCTAATTCTGCACAACTCTGAGCCTTTCCTGCATATGTATGCAAATGTAGCACCGTGCACGTTGATAAGACGACCCGTTTCTAATCCTGTCAATACCACGATGGCACACTGTGGATGCTTTCCTCCTATCTTTTACTACAGAAGAAATGAATACTAATTAAAACAAAACTGTGCGCTCAGGTTGAGAAAGGAGGAAGGGTGGAGACTAGCAGACGGATGGAGTGAGAGGAACAGATTTGGACTTTTAGTGAAACAATGACATCATACTATGGTTAGGAGCTATTACAAAGAGTTCTTGAGTTATGCCAAGGTTATGCTAAAAGAGCGTGTCAAACATTACTAATGCCAGTTAATGCTATGAGTCTTTAACAGGGCAGATACAGGAACTTCCTTATAGCAAATTTATTTGGGGATTTTGAAATACAATGTTACAAGATTGTCAACTGAAGCCTTTCATGATCAAGCCTAATCCAGGGAGAAAGGTATTTTCTCAAACTAACAGAACTGCCATCAACGCAAAAACTAATATAACATCCAGCATACCTAGTGAGCGGTCCTTTGTCTGATTGGTCGATCGCACAACAGGCAGGCTGGCACGAACCCGGCTGCCACGGGTGAAGGTTGTGGGCGCTTCAGCCTCAGACATGGTGTCCAACGATTCCAGGGAGGCTAAGGACAGGTGGTCGACCTGGTCGCCGATACTGTGCTGGGTGCTGGCGCCGTGCTTTGGGCTTCTGCTCTGAAATGGGAGCACATGGAAACAACACCGTAAGAGCAATACCCTGTACACAACTGTACACGAAATGATACTTTACATGCTTTAGTATTACATTCTCTCAAGGACACAACAAAAAAAATATTTTTTTCACAGTATAAGAAACTTCTTTGAGTTATGATGCACTTAGTGGAGCAGAAATAGCACTTCTTGACAATGTCAGGTGTGCCGTGAGTCACACGCATTCTTTGCGAAGCGAGAAAAAGAAATCTTTGATGGTGACTTTGACTGCAGCAACACACACAAAACTATGAGTCTACTCATGCAAATGTGCAACAAAGTGTTAATACAGTGTGTGACTTACACATGTTAACACTCAAACCTTTCTGCACTATTCCCCAAGTACCTCATAGCCCTGAAAGTTACCAAATGTGAGGACATTTCTAATTGCACTACAGGATCTTCTGCTGCTATTAAATACACACCCACAGGTATGCATGCTTACTAAAAGCACCAACACCCTAAAGGAGTTCAAAGAGATTCCTAAAATGTTGTTCCAGAAAGAGAAATTTCTACTAACCACTGATTAAACATCAGAACTTGTGTCATCAAAACGTGAAGATCAGTTCACTTCTCTGTAATCATATCTGCATGGCGTGGCATCCTCGAGCTAGGGATACAATAAGAAGATCTGTGACCTGACTCCTGAGCCCAGTGAGCTATTGTGCGGTGAGGTAAGGTGAGCTCCACCTCAGGGGGAAAACTCTGAACACTGGGCTCTTTATGAAATTGCTCCCCTTTCTGGCATCAAAAATGGTGATGTAAAGCCATAGCAGATGAAGACACAAGACTACCAGGTCAGGTCCTTTGGGTTATCTTGAACAAGCCAGCCTGCACATGCTGCTGTTATCTCACACTCATACTCGCAAGGGCAAATAAAGAATTTAAGTAATAAGTGCAGTTGACATTTATAGCCAGATGTAGTTTAGCCTGACAGCCAAGGCTGGCTGACAGACAGAGACAGGGCAGACACTGAGAGACAAGGGGGCACTTGGGTTTAGGAACATGGTCACAAAGCGGATGTTAGCGAGTGCGCGAACATGGTCACACAAACACAATATCTGACAACACCGCAGTATGATGCAGATAAGATAAAAGGCTGACTAACTCTGTGGGGCAATTGGATTTTCATCAAATACCTCTGAATGTCAAGCTCAGAGTGAAGGGAGGAGAGCATGGCCTGTAACGACTGATGGAAGAAAAGAGGAGAGAAGGAGAAAACAAAAAAGCAAAAAGCTTAGAAATGCCAGTGGGAGGTTGAAATGGAAAAGAAATGTTCATCCGACAAAACAGAAGAACCATGGAAACGAATCAATGTCGACGGCAGGCCATAGAACAGAGGAATGAGGCTAAGTGCAAAGACAGCCTAAGTGCAAAAGTTAAACATAGTCTAAAAAGTTAGATTGTATTTACTTTAAATCATCACTTTTTATATGCTTACGCTTGTTAAAATTAGCATTGACGTGATAATCCTACAAATCCTACCTCTTAAAAATGTCTACAATAACATTAATTGCAGCCATTTATATAATGCCATATCCTTTAAAAAAAGACCATTTAAGTTCATCAAACTTCACATCCATGTGTGATAATTGCTGAGTCAGTATGCAAGCTTTTTTCTGAAGTACCGTCACGGCAGCTGGGCAAATTGGTGAGCCGCAACTCAACTTTTATAATTCCATTAAAATACGTTTATACTGCAGGACTCAGAGATTTAAAGTAATGAATAAAAATGTAGTCTTATTTTGTTAATACATGATGATAGCCACTTAAATAATAATAATAAAAAAATACAGAGAGGTCACACACAGTTGGGATGTCACCTGAAACCAGTCATGTGTCTGGAATTTAATCTGACCACTGAATGATACATGACCTTATTCACTGTTGGTGGCCCTCCCACACTGCTTCTCATATGCTACTGTGTCACCCCTGGGAGTGTTGAATCATTTTGGCTTCTTCCATCACCTGCAGGTAGTAATTATGTCAGAGCGGTCTGGCAAAGTAATCCAGTGTTTTCTAAAAATACTGAAGTGGAGAAAGCGGCAGCCACATTCAGACTTTAACTTTAAGTTCCCTTAATGATCACATTTCTGAGTTGGCTGTGCGAATTTATAGCGTGGTTTCAGATGTGCTTGGCCATGAGGCTGATATCAGTAAACAAAAACTTAAATTACTCATAGTTTTGGCTGGAACTCAAAATGTAGGGGAGTAGAGGAAGATTAGATCATTTTGTTCTTTGCTGTAAGTTAGTTAAGAAGAGTGACTACCATACAGAGTGTTTCCTCCTTGATTCAAAGCTTTATGCTAAGCTAAGCTAAGGTAAGCTAAGCTATGCTAAGCTAAACTCCTCCTGGCTCCAGCTACGTATTTAATTAGAAGGTCCTTAAACTATTAATTTAAATGATAGAAAACCAAAACTATAGTTAAGGTAAGAAAACATCATTTTTGGTACTTACTGTATATATTATATATATATATTTTTAAATACAAGCACATTTAGCCACAATAAGCTATAGCAATATGGCTATAGTGCAGTAGAGTGTCAAACATTAGGCCTATGGGCAAGAACCAGCCTGCCTGAGGGTTTAAATGTGTCTACTGGGTGGCACATTAAGGTAAGACATACTTTATTTATCGCAAAATTTAACATATTACTCTGTTTCTGTGTAACTGAAGAAAACATACATAAGCAGGGATTTTCCATCGACACCACTGTAGTATCACGTTTATGATCATTATCTTTATTGAATGTGAGCGTGAATGAATAACTGTTGTATGAAAAGCGTATATAAACCAATCATTATTATTATTATTTTAACAACATGCCAGTTCATTTAATTAGTCCTTGCTTTCTACTTTTGTCTTTTTCTCCCTGTGACTTGTGAGTTAATTAATTTGATAAGTGCCAATCTGGCTGAGGAATCTGTTTAAAGTGATTTTTATTTTTATGTTTCAATAAAAATAACAATAACTGTTTCACAGGAAGAACTTATGTGATATATATTTGCATTATTTTAATTTCCTCCCTCACCTTATTTACTTGGCAGTATTGTGCCTTAAATTAATGGGACAGGATCACACTGAAAAAGCAGTTAACTTCAATTGAAGCATAGGGGCAAAAGTTTTAGAGCCAGAATGATTCAGGATTTTAAGGATCGATACTGATATTTGGTGCTGTTTTTTTTTTTCATTCAGACACACAAAACATAAACAGTATTCCCTAACAAAACTTGTGTGCAGTTGTTTATTTATTCGTTTACGCTCTACTGGTTGTTGCATTTGTGCCATTCCAAACAAGCATGCTGCTAAAACGGAAGTTGCAGATTGCCTCGTGGTCAACAAGCAACTCAACACTGATAACATGGTTGAATGGTGTTTTTCCTGTCTCTTCTTAATTTTTTAGATTTTCATTTATCAACCATTATAAACGTTGGATCTGATAGACCGTCGAATATCTGCCGATAATTTCAGGCCCTCAATAAATCGACCGGGCTGTGGAAGTATTACACCCTATTCAGTGACATAAACAGTATCCATGGCTCGTCATACTCAAGATAAGATCTTTAAACAATGGTTGCACGTTTTTTTGTCACAGCAGCAGCATTTCTTTGCAGTGACAGTAGACTACCTTGACTATGCAAAAGAAGAGACATCATTAAATTGACATCCAAAATGAATCTCATTCACATGGAAGTCATGCTTCCTTCTTTACACTATACATAGTGGATAATGCTGGGATGGCACACCCCTGATAGTACAGAATCTAAAAAAAAGAAAAGGATATTTATTGGATATGAACTCAAATTTTACTTCTAAAGGAAAGTTGTCTTATTTAAAATGCACTTTTTTTAATTTCAAGAAAATGTTACAATGGGTACAACGTGACAGTTATTGCACGGGAGAGAAAGGCTGTTAAAGCGAAAGGAGTCAAACATAACGATGGAGAAAATTGCAAATGAGACCTTCTACCTCCCTGTGGAGAGGTGAGGTAATTAAGTTAAACCACTCCACACCACTCCACATCTGACAAATGAGGTGTCTCCTCAAAAGGTTAACAGTTTAGTTCAGATTAACTTCTCCGTCTCTTTCTCCCTCACTCCCTCACTTGCATACGTGCATAGATTTGCAATTCAACACAAAATCTGTACGTATCATATCGTCCTGAAGTATTTGAGCCACAGATGCTTCCTGTCCAAGCTTGCCCCTTCCTGCCTTAAGGGCCACATGTGAAAACCACAGACCGCCCGCTGATTAGCAGTATAAAACCTGCTTCTACCCACACTTACCTATAGTACATTACACAGCAGCAATCTCCCCTCACTTCAGTCAAAACCAAACGGCCTGTGATTCTGCTTTTTCAGCAGCGACTGCCTCTGTACACCACATTGGGTCTGACAGCTATGATGAATGTGAAACTGAGACACCAACATTAGCTCATACACAGGAACATGACAAGTCATAAACTGATGAAAAGAGCCCCTTGGGAAGAAACGTGTCTAGAAAATTAAGCTCGAATCTGTCAAAGAAATCAGAAAATGTCGACTTCAACGACGGCTTGGTTGTCTGGTGCTGCAGCCAGTGTCAGCGGGCTGTTTTTCCTTTTTCTTTTTTTGAAATTAAACCTGTGTCAAATAGTCATCATGATTAGAGTATGTTAGAGCAGCTCTAGAAATAACTCAGTGGAATTTGCCTCATCTAAATGCTGATGTTGTGTGGCTTAGAGCCTTTTCCTCAGGCTCTTGCTGGAAAAAAAGAACTGTCTTGAACACTACTTGCTGGAGCTTTATTATATTAAATGGATGTCAAAAACTGTACAGTGTGGGCAAGCAATAATTAGGCAAACAACCATGCTTGCGGAGAAAATAGATGCAAGATAAAAGTGTTTCAGTCAAACTCTGTCTGTCCCAGTGTGTGTGTGTGTGTGTGTGTTTGAAAGCCAAAGAAAGACGGATACAAAGAGAGACTCAGTGCGTGCATGAGTGAGTCAGGCCATTGTTCCAGAAAATCTGACCCGAACCCAGGACATCCTGCAAACATTTATGCAACAGTGGTCTGACAAACAGTATGTTGTCATGAGAAAGCAAGCGTTGGCCTGCATGTCTACATTAACAAAATACATGTAATATTCAAACTTTATAGGTCAGTGCTCTTTCATACCATGCCCTGTATACTTCACTTGATTCACTTTTCACTATAGTTCCACCTCGTGATCATGCGTGTACAGTGTGGGCGCTTTTCACTGTAACCCGTCTTGATTATTGCAATGCTACTTTCACTGCAAGGACAATGTTACATGATTTCACAAAGCAGAGCAGAATATGTTATATCACGCTCCCCCGGTCTTAGTCTGACAGGTTGACATGCGGAGTTGAGCTGGGGCGATTAAAGTAAATTACAATTGTTAAGAATAATGGCAGCCACCATCAGGGTCTTACTGTGTCATTCACTGAGATTTAAGTATAGATATGGTCCAAAAATTGCCATACACCACACCTGCTGCCAGTCCACACAAAGCCCACTGATTGGAGCTTGACTTCTTATAGAATCAACATGGTGTTATAATAGCTTAGCCTAGCTTTCACCTTAAAAACAGGGGTATTAGTCTGCTTTCCCTGTAGTCATGGTGATCATTTTCCCCTTTGGGCTGCATAACATTGGAGATCTTTAAAAAAAGACACAATGCAGGTTTCACAAGCATCCCAAAAAGCCAAAGACGACCCGTCTGTGGATGTATTAACTTAAACAACATCCACTACCAGGGTCCGACTACAATAGTGTTCATTCACACGTCATGTCCTATGTAAACAAACACAAAGAATGCACACAGGCAACCAGAGGAACAGGTTTCATTCACTCGTTCTATACTTCCTTGCTTGACATGAAAGAATGTAAACATGAGAGTTGAGGTTGAAGCTTTAAACACAAACTCGACTGTTGTGAGCACAGCTTTCCACTTAAGATGCTAATTTGGCTTGAGCTCTGGGGAGCAGAACTAGAGCCAACTGTAATTACCTGGTCCGATCTGCATGGCAGACGACGGTGGCTCGGTGTACTGTTAACCCTCTCTCAACTCATTCTGATATCTCGCTTATAGCACCAAGTCTGCCATTGTTGATACGATAGGAATGAATGTGTAGTAAAACATAATCAAGAAAAGAGTTCAACAATGGAAGCGCCAAATTGTCAGAGCTAATTAGCAAACGTGAGTCAAAAACTTAATGCCGCTGCAGTTCTACACAACTCCGAAGCATAAAGCCCCTGTCAATCAGCTGGTCAGCTCTCAGTCTGTATGTCTGTGGACAGACCATCACCCTTTGTCTACCTTAGCCTAAATGACATTATTCCAAAATCCCCCAGTCATCCATTCCTATTCACTGCTACCGAATCCCTCCCTCCCTCCCACCTCTGATGCATTCCTCCTCTAATCCCCTCATCAAAATCCCCAGATGACCTTTTCAGAGATGGTTATATTTGTTGATTGTTGCATTCATTTATAGCATTAACAGCTGACCATGGAAGTGTGAAAAGATAAGATCCTACTACTTTAAAAAAAAGTTCCAAAAATGTATATGCAAAACAGTAACCTTGACTGTTACCATCTCGTTCATAAAATATTACACCGAAAAATCAAATATAACCACAGTGCACTGCAGGATGATTATCTCTTACACCACTTGGGACATGCTGGACAACAGCTGAGCAACACTCCCCAACTGATTTTATCTGCTCACACATATACAAGTGAGCCAGGGTTATCACTAGCAGACATCGCCCTCTCCACTGAATAAGCAAGGTTAAAAAAAACGGCAACTCTGCGCAACCCATCAGAAGTAATCGGCAATGTGTGGTCATGAAGTAGAGAACGCCAACTTCACGAGGTTGTTTCGTGTCAAATTCGTTTAGTTTGCATACAAGAATAAAAGTACAGATTTAGCTAAATGAATATGATCAAGCAAAAATCAAGTTCCATATTAAATTTTAAAAAATAAATATATATAAAGACAGCATTTACCATGCTTCAGAAATGACAGTCTTCTTCCAAAGGTGACTTCCATGAGAGACTGGAAACTCCCTGGCCTAAGGGAAACAGGGTTTCTTCCTCCAGTGTTATTCCAGCTCTCGAAGCACTCAGTACAACTGCCCTGTCCAGCTTCCTTCTCTTTCTGTTGTACCTCACAGCGGATGCCCCCCCACGCCCAGTCCAATGCACACACTCTCCCACATCCCTAACGATCCAGCAACACAATACAAACACGCACAGTCCACACCAGGCGGACAGCAGGGGGAAGCCATTGTTTTTCTGTGTGCTTTTTACATTTGTGTAACACTAAGACTGTATCGGAGAGTGAAGGACATCTGCACAAGTCATGATGCTCAATATTTCTTATTTTCAGGCCATTCCAACATCTGAGGGGTGCAAAAGATCGGATTATTCCTGCAAACAGCTTTAAATTCCATGATGTTTCCATTTTGAGATAAAAAAGAAAAAACACTAAATACATTTATCTTAAAACAGCAGCTTAAGCATAAACTCTCAGCCCAATCTCAGCTTCCATCGCACTGCCTGAGGGTGCGACTGAAGACAGAAAGATGACACTTGTGTCTCAAGGAGATAAGACCCTTCTCCTAGGATCTCGAGGGCTCGGCAGGCCCTTATCCAGTAGTATAAACACATGGACACACCCATGAAAATATATGTATGATCACCTTGCTGCAATGTTTCTGGGAAAGCTTTATTGAATGTCGGGATAATTACAAAAACAATTTGTGCTGTTTTGTTAAAAAGCTTTGTTGTGCTTCAGGCCTTGCACTCGTTCAAAGCCGTTACATAAGAAAGCAGGCCCAGACTTAAACTTAGACTGACAGATCATGTACTAGCCTTGCATGCAAAGATTTGCACACATCTATAAATGTACACATACAAAAAAAAACAAAAAAAACATCTCCCTTTCTCACCCTCTTGTCTCTCTTACCAAACAAATACATGCAAAATATTTGCTGACAGGGCTGGAGAGACACGTTCTGTCCAGACTTGCTCTTCAATATGACTTTATCAACAGAAAGACAGGTTTCGTAGTTCCCAACCCTTGGAGCATCCCAAAATAACACAAAAGCAACAGAGTATTCCTTCATGGCCAAAAACCACATCCACGTCCTGGGCTGTCAACACAGAGCGTCTCTCTCTCTGGGGGGAAAATAAAGGACTTTCCAGGCCTAATTTAAGCCACCCTGTGTGTATATCTGGGCATCAGAGGATGCGTGTGCGCGCGCAGCTCTGTGGTCAACATGACAAAGAGGGCTTTCTTCTCTTTAGGGCACTTTTAATCCTGTATCCTCTATGATGTCACACACACACCGTATAATCTAATAGAAACAAGGCAGCATAATTTGATTTTCTTCCACCTCACCTTTTTTGATTACCATGAACAGGCCATTTTTTCTGGTTCTAAGTCACAGTATTTTGTCAAGTGTCAAGTCTCCTTCTACTCCCATGAAAGCAAGCCTGATAATGGCTTTGCTATTCATGCCTAATTAACAAGTCACCAAAGACCACACAGCTCCTCCACCGAGCCTAAGATTTATTATAGCCGCTCTCCCAGAGGAGAGCTTTTTGGTGTGTCTGTGTGTTTGTGTGCACAGACAGAAAAAAAGACAGATAATCAGTAATAGGTTGAACTTTTCAGTAAGCTTGATCCACATTCGTTTTCACTGTCTTCCCCCTCCTCACCAAGGAATGGCCGTAGTGTACAGTGTCTGTTATCCACTTCTAATTCCAGCGTCTTACTGCTGAGCTGCAAATGAGACCAAAAAGTAGCTATTCACACAAATAAATAGACACAAAATGCTGGCCTGTGAGCTTGAGGTTACGCAATTGCGACGTGAAATTCCAGTCCTCGTCGTCAACAGAGAGCAGTGGAAATTAAAGCTTAAGGTGCTAAGTCACCATCATGTTTCCACTCTATGACACACTTGTTTTCTTGGCTGTCATGTTAGCACTAACTGCAATGTGTTAAACAGCCCGCTAAACACAATGTAGCACGGGCTGAGTTGCACGACTGTGTGAAGGGTTGTATAAACACGAACCAAAGCTAAGGTAAAGAACCGAATCTGTATCGCACGCTCTACTTCTGTCAAACCGGCTAATTTATTAATTCCAGTATCTGCCCATACTTGCCTGCTATACACTACTCTACATTCCAGGTGTTCCCTATCTTCTTTATCATCTTGTTTAGCAACAGCAAAACCTGTGTGAACCTTTGCATCTATACCGACTTTGATTAGTGTTGCTGCACTGCTCTCCTCTGTGCACCTAACACTGCATTGCCTTTATCTTCAGTGAGAAGGGCCAAGTGGAAATAAATGCAGGAGATCAAAATGAAGTTGGAACCAGATGCTCAGAACTGGTCCTGTCAGTGGTAAAAATCCTCCCGATGTGCCTTTTGAAGTCAGGCTCATACCTTTGGCCTAAGGTGGAGTCCAGATGCTGGGCTGCATGCAAAGGCTTGCAAAAGGAGGGCACAAAAAAGGGGGAAAAAACCCAAAACTATGGGAAAACAGCCCCTTTTGCTTAGTCATGATTTTTGGAATCTCTTGGCCTATATATAAGAACAGTAACAATTTATGATATAAAGTAATGTTACTTATTTTATATTGTAGTGTTGGGATGGTTTTAAAAATGCATTTCAATGGATAATACATGCCCTTACTTGTAATTTGATGCGTATTATGTTAACATTGCTCAGAGTGAGTAATGCCTTTTAAATACTTTGTGTTAAACTAACGTTGCATTGAGCGTAACACTATAAATGAATCTGGCATTTACTCAGGCTTCTACCCAAAGCGAAACTGAGCCCGGGAGTCTGTCTGACGAAAATGTTTTATCTAGCAAATACATTTTTCCTTGACCTTTTATTTTTCTACAGCATCGAGTTAGAATGAAAGCTAGTAAACAAGATAAAAAGTAGATTGAATTTACGCTCTTTTTAGAACATTTTCTTGTCGACTCGACTTGCAACTTTACCTCTTAAAACAGAGAAGCACTACAAAGGCAACTTTTACCTTCTTTGTTTTCCTACAGCATGAAAGGGATGAAAAAGATTTTTTAAAAATAATAATCTCTAATGTTAAATAGAGGAAGGAGGCTAGCTTGCACACTAAAGGTGTCTGAGTTCTCAGATCACTGTTTCAAAGTTTCTAGATTTATTTTGAGGGAGGAGAAATAATTGTAGGAAAAAACTTCCACATCAGGCGTGTTGTTGTGGACCGTTTGTTAGTCAGACAATGGTGATGTTAATGCTCATGTGTTGACCAGTAGGTGTATACACTAGCAAGCTCATTTGGCAGTTTTAACACCAAGCAAGCTAAAGCAACTAAAATACGACTATTTTTAAGTTTTAAAATAATACAGGAAGACATTTAATTGTACCATCTAATTACACCAAATATATTTACCCGACATTCCTTCTCATTTAAATTCAAGGTTTCTTAAATTCAGATTGTTTCACCTCACATCCCTCTTTTTTATTTCCAGCACACCTTAAATTTTTAAAGTTGTTTTAAAATAATAATGATTCTAACTTTGGAGTTTTAAAGGAAAAGATGCAATGCAAATTTTGTGAGTGGCTTTACTGCATGCCATATTTTTTATATTATTACTACGAATATTGAAGAATTAAAACTGCACTGCAGAGTATGCTGGATGTAATCAATGGGTCCTGCGCCGACACTTCCGCTGTCAGAGTACTGCTTTGAACTTACCACACTTACGAATCGCTAATTATTCAAGACCTCGCAGAAACCTTTTTGTTCTATGAATTTAATGTAAATACATTTTTAAAAAGACAGAGCAGGAAGTTTGATTTTTAGCACGACCACATGATATGAAAACACTGACTGCTGTAATTTAACATTATTGGCAGGGACGGTGTTAATAATAATGAAGTCAGTGCTAAGTAAGATGAGGCTAGCATGGCGTTGAGTCCCTTCTTCTGTACACAGAGTCCCTGCAGGAGCAGCCTTGCTTGTTATCTCTGCAACATAGTGGCGCTGACAGGATAACATTCCATTTTAATAAAGCTGCAAGTTTAAAGACAAAAGTTTGCAAGTTTGCACAAAAAGTCAGCAGGGCCAATAAAGGATGGAAATGATCCTCATACCACCAAATGACCAAGAGCTTGTTATTTCATACCAGAGGTACATGAATGTGCACAGTTGACTGGTCAAGCATGCTTATAAAAAGAGATACTCTGCTCATCTTTAAGCAATCTCAACCAGCAAAAAGTGGATTAGAAAATGATCAGAGAATCCATTAAGATTGCTGAATACAACTAATTAATATGGGACTCATCGTATATCAAACTGTGCTTTACTCAAATGTCTAATCACCCTTTCGTGTACGTTGTAGCTTAGTTATTAGGGTTTGTAAGAGGGCAGCCATGTTAATTAAATAATATAAGCAATGACTCTCAAGTAAGGCTCCTCGGGCTCCAACCGCTGTATTAGAAATGCTCCAGATTGTTAACAAAGGAATGTAAGGGCATGAGGTTAAACGTGTCCCATACATCAGACTGTTGCAGATCCTTGTAGCAACTACCTGTACGTTAAGCCAACAATGCATCTGAAGATAACTGCTGATGTGCGACTTTAAGAAGGGCTAATACGGCTCTGAAGAGAAGACTGAAAAGAGCTCAGACCTGATTAGCTGGTCTGATTAACACACTGGCATTGCATTTGAGACAGTGTGTAAAATTCTGTCTGGCTTCACTCATTATCAGCAGTGATCAGTGGCAGGTCCATCAGGGCCCTCTGTCAGAGCAGCTTAACCCCCCCCCACCCAAACCCCCAACGACACTCGGGATTAGACGCAGCCGTGGCGCCACTCTTTAGACCACTTGTCCTCTCGGTTGGGGTGCTGCGACCCCCCCCCCGCCACGTGACCCCGGTTAATTGGCAGGTCAGTGCCTGTCCGTCATTAACCTTGCGGTTCTTGTTTGTGTTACCGAAGGCAGCTCTCAAAGTGTTACTTCATGCAGAGGTGGCAGATGCTATTAAAAAGCAATCCAGAGCCATTTCCAGGGTTTGATAATTAAAAACAGATGTTTTGCCGCAGACCTGCAGGACACACCAACTCATTGTGTGGTTTCAGATGCAAGGTGCAACACAGGGAGTGTCTTGTGAAAAGACATCCGTGGGTTTAAATATTTCAGCATGCAACACCTGAATGTGTGCATGGTGATGTCCCAGTCACTGCACGACTATTGTGCCAGAAGGGACAATGACAAATGATCTTTTCTTGTGTGGGTAGATTAGTTAAAAACAGGAACAACACTCCTCCAAGACTAGCTCTGCTTCTTCTTCTTCTTCATTTTTCCCCCTCTTTTCTCTGATCATGGTCACATCTCTCTCAGGGAGTCTATGCATGTTTGAAGCCAGTTTCATCTAGCTGACCTTGGCTTCAGGGAGCAAGAGTGTAGCACAGCCACACAGAGAAAAGTATGTGCCTAAATGTTGCAATGCCTCATAAAGACTCAAGAGAAGTGGTTACAGTGTATTTTCTCTTGTATACTTGAGTGTATTTAAGCAGCTGAGTTCAACATGGATTGCCGAGCTGCCATCTTATAGACACTGACATTGTTAGTAGATGCAGGAATTTTCCAAGCAGAATTTATCTATTAGCTCTGTAAAGTGCTTTCTTTATGTGCAATCTATTTTCGAAGCTTCTCCCAATTAGTTTTCCCATAGAAAGTCTTTTCTGTTAGGGTAAATCATGGCTAACTTTATTTTTTGTTTGTATGTATTTATATAGAACTTATGCAACTATCATCACCATCATGTCCCTTACTGCTGTTCAACTTTGTGGTAAACTTTCAAATGTAAATATGGACAGATCTGAAGAGAAGACGTAAAAGTTGCTTTTTGTGATTTTTGATAGCATTCTTTATAAACACTCTTACTTGTTGGCAAACTTTGTGCCTGCTGATGATGACACAATATGTCCAAGTGAGACAACCAGGAGGAAAAGTGTGCAAATATTAGTGTAAAAGAACAGAACAGAAATCTTGACCCATGATCGCTAAAATTTCAATTGACTGTAAATGAGTTATCTGAAAAAGAAGAAGAAGAAATCATATTTTGTATTTAATTATTAGTGTCAATGTCATGGATTTTGGACTTTTGAATTCTTCTTCATGATTTAATGCTCCATTGGCTTCTGAGATTAATTATTCTTGATCACTGTCTTTACTCTTGAGTTCTTGGTATCAGTGAATTGTTTTCAGTTAATATTTTACTTAGGGATTAGTTTTGCTATTTTTCATGTTTTTGTTTTGGTAGTCTTTTGTTTTTAGTATGTAGTTTCGCTTCCCCTGTCTCGTCATTGTGGATTTGTTTCAGCTGTGTCTCTTACCCTGGCGTTTCCCATCTCCCTGGTTTCCTCACGTGTTTATTTATAGCCTCAGTCTGTCTTAGATCGCTGTTGCGTCTTACTGTTTATTTTCCTGCACGCCTGCCCGTGAGTCTTTCCCCATTCAATTTATGGATGTTGTTTTCTGCCTATTGCAGTTATTCTTCTTTACCTGAATAAAAGCTTGATTTTTGTTCATTTACCCCGGTCTAAAGAATCTGCATTTGGTTCCACCTTCACACCAATACATGACAAATGGATTAAAAAGAGGCTTACACATAGCATGACGTTTCACATGTGTTGCAGTGTTGGCCGCCTGGATGACTACATCAGCTACCTGTGTTTGGGTAGCTGATAGAGTCCACCGTCAGTTTCTGTTGTGCCCCTGCGCAAATATCGTGATCGCAGGTTGGTGGACTGACAGAGACTGGTTGGAAAACTTTACCCTATCACTCACACATTATTGCCAACACATACCCTTAATTCACGTTTTATCAAAAATGTGTGCCATAAATACAATACCTATGGTAATTGTACAGAACACATGACAATGGCACCCTGTATATTTGGTATATTTGGGTGCGTCGAGTGCCTTAAAAAGTCTTGTCTAAAAACTTTCTCTGTAATTAAAATTCATAAAACAGAACAAACTGTTCCGATCACACTCTGACTGTTCATGTTGCAGGAGAACTGCATTATGAGCATCTCCTTCCAAAAAAAATTGCACCAATTTGCCCATCTTGAAATATGTGCTCTCATAAGACATAGGCCAACAGATTATCACAGCTTGGGGGTGCAGACCTTTCTGTCTGTCTGTCTGTATGATGCCCACAGCTGCAGACAGCTGTCCTAACATGGCCGCCCCACTCTGGAGAGAAACCCGGAGCCTGGCAAGTCACAGCTCATCAAACACAGACACTGGCACACAAGCGGAAGGAGGGAATTCATTGTGTGTGTGTGTGTTCGTGACCAGTCGAGCAGCTCGGTTTGTGCTTGTCTAAGCCCCTGGGCAGAGAGAGAGGGATGAGAGGATAGGTGGCGGTCAGGCCAACGGGATCTTATCTCATCTCCCTTGGGTGGAATCCAGGTTTTTTTGCAGACCCAATGAAGAGCAGAGGAAATTAAAACACTTCTGCTTTTGTTGTGGATTTAAAGATCACAGAAGAATGAAGAATCAAGGGATCCCTTTTCTAAGCATAAGGCAAGCAGTCTGTAGCTATGTGTGAGGGTATCTGTTGTGATTAGACTGGGGTCATCACTTTTCAGGCTGACACAATATCATCTTCCTAACCTCTGGTTGACCTTGAAGCATCTCCACCTTTGTAACTCAAACCTGCTTCTTCCTTCTGAAGCACGCATCGCCACTGATGTTGCTTTTCCTGTATGGTAGGCATGTTTGAATCTGCGTGAGAACAGTGGCAGGTCTACTTTTTTTTCCCACACTTTCACAAGAATGTTGTTGTGGGCAAGATGACACATTTTCTGGCAGTTATTTTTTCCTTTAAATCTGAATAATTACACCCCTCAGGACACCGAATGACAAACACTTCAATAAACTTGTCATTATTTTCATTTTCTGCTGCTTCTGTTAGCAGTGAGTTATTGCATTATTCTTGACATCCAGAATTGGATCATGCCAACTGCATTCTTCACTCATCTTTTTCTCATTTATCAGCATTGAATTTATTTTCCAGGCATTGGTGCTCGAAAGCTCCCTGCTTTTTGACAGTGTCTTGTATCTTCATCCTGGACACGATGTATTCAAGACCCATCAGCGCCCAAATCCCATCCCACACGTCTGAGTAACACATATGCAGTTTCTCTCCAAAAGAAAAAAATCAATTTAAAGGTGTCACGTTTTGCAAACTGACAGTCAGCACCAGCAGATCTCTCATCTCAGTTCAGTGTTTAAGCAGCTGAGAGAAGAACTTCACAGGATATAAAACTTGACACTTTTAGAGTGACTGCACGTCACCTACAAATAAAGACAGTAAGCTCTCTGTGACTCCGGAATGACCCATAACATATTTTCTTATACAAGCTCAGACAAAAAACAAAAGAAACTACCATGTAACAGCATGTTTACAGGCAGCAGCCTTGATTTTTTTCTGAGTAAATAACCTTCTCCAAAACCCTGAGAGATAAAGAAGAAACTGGAACTGTCCTGGCAGCCTAATCAGGGAAACAAGCCCACAGCTTTAGTCTACTCGTATTAGTGCATAAAATATTAAATGCAGCATTAAAGCACGAGCCACAAAGTTTGGGAAAACACAGCAACTCTCAACAAGCTCCAATTGTGGATCTTTTTACGCATAACCACACAGCCAAAAGAAATATAAGATGACACACAAGATCTCACACGCCTGGTATGAATCTTCACCTCAACTCACCAGCAACGACAACAACAACAGGAACCAGCCGCGTAGCAATCACAGCTATACTGTCATATAATCATCATCACCATCATTATCATGCAAGATGCAGCACGTTATTAAGGTATAACCCCAGACGTCCGTTCACAATGGATCATTTGCTTTGCAATTATAGCTACATAAGTGGCAAAATTACGGGGATGCTGCACACGGGATTGCACATTTTGGATAATTTACACCTCAAGGCGTCGATCCAATTAAATAAGTCGTTGCGGTTAAATACTTTTCGTCGATTTGTATCCTTGGGAGAGAAGGGGAAAAAAACACACAAGAAAAACTCGTGCACCAAGTTTTGCATTTGCCTCTTGGAAGTTTGCAGCACCTGACAGCAGCCTGGTGCGCGCTGTGTCTGGCGCAATAGTGAAACTCCAGGGCGTTTCAGTGTACTCATAAGAGCAACAATCCATGCATCTTGTAGTACTTCCACGCGCACTAATATGTAAAAAGGCACTGGACGTCTAGAAAAAAGAAACCAGTACATTTTCCGATGTATCCTACCTTTTCTTCTTCTCCCCTCTGACTGGACTCTCGTCTCCGTTGTGATAAATGTATTCCTTTGTACTTAAAAGAAAAAAAAAAAGTTTATTCTTATTCTTCCGCGGGCTTCACGTACAGAGAGCCATGCTTCCAAACAACCTTCCGGTCCATAGCCTGCACAGCATTAGGAGCGCTCCTGCACTCACACACACAGAGCTCTCACACTGCCAGGATCCCAGCTCTCTCCGACAGGCACCTACAAGTAAGCTGAGCCCTTCCAGCTGTGACATCACGAGTCACTATAGCAACTCTGACTCCACCCAGCCGGGAGCTGAACTTACCTGTCTGACTATCTAAACTTCACAACAGAAGTCCTCCTTTTTATCCCCACTCGTGCGCAGGATAAAACCACCAAATATACACTCCCCCCCCGCCCCCTCCATTTTTCTCACCAAAGAGAATCAGTGATTGATTCGAGGGAGAAAACAATGCATGTGCACAGTGCAAGCCCACTGTATTCAGAAAGCAAACAAACCGGTTGATCAACCTGGGCAAATTTGATACCATCATCCGTGACGAGTGATATTAGGGTATATATGCAAATTACAGAGTTAATGATCAGGGCAGTCGATTGAAACTGCACCTCATGAAAAGGCATTGCTTTGCATGTGGGCTGGCCCGAAAACAGCACACACACACAAAATTCTTTCTTCTTTCACAATACCTTGTGCCATTTCCTGGAGCTCCCTGTGGCTTTGTGCCAGTCTCACTATTACCTCGATTGTTTTGGCTACAAAGCCAGCTAGCCTCCCCTCCATCTTTTATCTCCTCTGACCCTGAGCAAACAAACCAGATCAGGTGAGCCAAATGTCCACCTAGAGACTCCCTTTGTGCTTACGTCCTTACTGACTTCAGAAAGGTGAAGCACAAGGAGAATTCATAACCTTTAAAAGTTCCCACATAACAGTGGGAAATGCATATTTCACACAAGCGCATATTTTAATACTAACACCTGTTAATTAAATAATGGATACCAAAGCAGGAAAGTATAAGCAAGTATGGCCCGCTGGTTTGGAGGATTCTTTTTTTTCCTCTAACTCCTTCATAAAAATACAACCTCATTGCTCCACAGCAGCTGTGGGAGGGAAATGTGACAGGCAGATTTATTGGACACATTTCACATTTAACCTGCAGCAACAAAACAGGAAGGAAAGAGTTGTGCAGATAAAACCGCAGTTTATAAAGGAACTGAAAAATATCTATTCCAAGACTGGATAAAGGCATTTTCATATCTGTTTATACCTAATTCTGTGGAAACTAGTTATTTACTTTGTAACCTAACTTGCACTATCATGTTGAATATGGTTGTGCTGTAATGAACTGAACTAAATCGCAACATTAAATACAGTCTGATTAATGCAATTCTAAAAAACAGTATTATTATCTTCTTTTAGTTCAGCTAAAATGTCCTGTATGTACTATATTGATAAGTACATAGCTATATATTACTGTACATAAATAAATATTATATTATTACTGTCAATATTTACTGTCAAGTCATGATGAATATCATTTATTCCAACATCTTCTCACTCTGCACCGCATCAAACTCTGCATCAAACTTGGGCAAATTGTGGCTGGCACCTTGGCCCAGGACACTAGATCTTCCCAGCATTTGAAATCTCAAGAGGTCTAGTTTTTGTTTATTTATTCATTTTTTTATATTCAAACCAGGTGAGCCTGGTCAAACAACATAACACACGATGATCTTTCTGCAGCCTACTGACCTGTTCCCTCAGCCTTTCCTGGTGACCCATGATTGCCGAAGCATGGTGGGGGTATTTTTGCTTCAGATGCTCCAGAAAGGCCTCCCTCTTCTTGTCCATATCTGACGGCTGCATAGCCAGAATCTCTCTGGTGCTGCGAGCTCCCCCTAAAGTGTGCCTTCGGGGGATTGTGCGGCTGCCTTTGGCGTCCCCTCTTGAAGGGGCAGTCCCATTTGGGGAGGCCTGTCTGCGGCTTATGTGCTCAGCGTCCTCTGGGGAGGTTACCTTTAGGTTGCTTTTGGTTTGTTCTGAGGAAGGGACACACACACACACAAACAAAGAGAAAAGGGGTCAAATGTGACGCACTCACGTTTCGACATCAAGAGCGTGTGTGTGCATGCATGTCATAAGTCAAAAGTAGGGCATGTCAGTGCAAATCAGCCATCAGTAACTTTGTGAAAAGGAAATAAATAACATTCTCTCTTCTTGGTATAACAAAGTCTGTGTGTGAATATGAAGAACAAACATTTTATGCATATTTGAATGACTGTTAGCAACACGGATATTCAAACACTGAAACACACTTCATTACATATTCATGCAGTTTTAAATTTCTGCAATAAATCCTGGATTGAACGTGACAGACACAACACTGAAGATGAAAATGCTAAATTGAAACAGCTGTTCAGGTTTCTTTCCGTTACTAAACACGAGGAAACCCAATAACAGAAGGAGGCACAAATAGAGAAACTCGGAGACGATATCCAGAGCATCTGTTTATGCATCAAGTGCCTCGTGAAACTGGGGGAGTGAGCAGAAGCTGCCAGGTGCAATCATTCTAACTTTTTCAGGAATGAAAATAAATAAATAAATGAATATCAGAGGAGCTACCTGCACATGTGGAGTTTCCAGTTATTCCGTGTGTTCACAGAATTAAAGAAAAGCAAGCAGCCCTCCAGGCATTTTTCAACCTTTTATGTGCCATCAGGAACATTTTTTTACCCTTTTATCACATGTTAAAAATACACAGAAGACACATATTTTATGTGGTGTGGAACTGAGGTAAACACAGCCCTGTACTGTTGTTATGATGTCTTAAATCAATCATTGCACGAAGAGAAGAGAAGAGAAGAGAAGAGAAGAGAAGAGAAGAGAAGAGAAGAGAAGAGAAGAGAAGAGAAGAGAAGAGAAGAGAAGGAAATGAAGGAGGCGGCTCTTCAACTGTGGAAAAAGAGGGGGGAAAGCAATAAAGCAAGCTGATCCGCTGCCTTGTTTTGTAGACAGGTAGCTGGAGCTGTAATGTGTACCTTTCAGAGGGTAATGGCGGAAAATAAAGGACCTCTTACAGAGTTCAGCTCTTCAACAGCTGAAGGAGGAAATTTCGAGTGATTTGCCACTATTTTGCGGGTTGTTTAACGCAGCTTTTCTTGTCTTTTTCTTTGAAAGCTTGAAAGCGTGCTGTGAGCCACAGATGAAAAGGGAATTTCTCGTTTTCCTCTCAGACATGTTTGGACTAAACTAGTTTCGGAGATTTAAGTATTGGAGTAATTTGTATCTAAAAAAAATCTACTGCATCCTTTCCACCTTTCTTTCAATCTAGAGTTGTGTCTATTTTGCTCTAACCTGCAGATCTGCAAAGCATAAAGCAGCTTTCATCACTAAGCACAAAAGGCAGGCTTAATTTTTTCATAATTATCGTGCGGTGGTGCGTCACGCTCAGGCCCCGTCACCAGCGCACCCACACCCCCACCCTGCTCAAGTTCAGAGCAGCAGGTCCTCTCATGTATTTCCAATTTCTATTTTTAACTCCCAAACACAGTTTCCCCACTGCTAACCAAATTACACTCAGCAGACAAAACACACTCAAACCCTCTAAAGGATGTGAATTCATTTGCTGGTTTCATGTCACAAAGCTCATTACCTTCCTCAAGTGAGCAATCTCTGTCTTCATCTGCAATTTCTTCTTCCATCGCGCTCTGAGATCAACGCGCTCAGTGCTGGGGGACTCAGCCAACTGCTTGCTTTGAGATTCCAGACGTGGCTCACATGGAAAAGGGGGCTTGAGATAGGCCCTGCCCCACAGCCCCAGGATAGACTGGTGGGGATTTAGAAAGTCAACTGCATTCCAGGACAGAGAGCGACTAGACCCTCACCCCTGAGCTAAAAGCTCTACTGTTGCTGCCATGCATTGGTCACAGACTGTGTAAATGGTATAAAGAGCACTACAAAAGAAGATACTGACAAGACGCATCAAGAAACATGATCTTTTTAAAACTGGACTCTGAGAGAGGTGTCAAACAGCCTGTGACACACAAACACATATGCATGCTCTCACAGACAGAGTCTGTTCTTTGTCAAGACTTTGTCTGCAGGCTGTCTCTTGTTTAGCTCTCCGTCCCTGTTGAGGGGCCCACTAGACGCTAGCATGCATCCAAATGTGTCATAACCTATTTCTGAGCCACATCCAAACGTCTCTCAGACTGTGGCAGCGAGCTAATATGTGATCGAGTTATCTGATCAGCAAAACAGAATAAGACAAGCATCACTCCTGCAGGCAGTGTTGATTCCAACTGGGAAGCTCTCAGGAGACACCAGAGGCTCACGCTGGCTCCTGATCTTCAGCTTCTGAACAGCAACACTTATTCTGTGCCTGTCAGCAAATATGTTCGCTGGCTTCATACGTGAGTGTGGGGGGTTTTTGTGGGTTTTTTTTGCTTTTTTAAGGAGGGGGATGGGGAAGGCCTACATCCGATGTCATTTCTTTGCAGCTGCTGATGTAAGTGACCCGATCTTAATGTGAAAGAGGAAGGCAAAAGTTGATGTACCTTAACAGAAGACGTGAGGGGATCACTAGCGTAGCTTGTGGGCCGTGTAACTGAAACTGCCAGGCCGAGCGCACGAACAAACATGCGGCAGCTGACCTCTAATGTCTAACATATGGAGACGAGGCTTCTTCCACCCACTTTCTGTCTGCTTTCACCCACCCATGTACCCAGATGCTTCACTGTAAAAGTCAGAATTAGCCGGCTAGTAGACAGGGAAATCATTTAGTCAAAGCGTGAAAAGAAATATGTGCAAATGAAGTATTTTCATCCAGTGTGACTGCAGATAAGTAGGAAAAACAGTGAGTCAATGCAGCCTGCTGTTTAAACTTTGCAGTAAAATGTTCTTTAAAAGCCTGTATTGGCTGGAAATGACAAAATGAGCACTAAGTTGATTTACTAAAACTAGCTTTGTTGCAAGCTTAGCCATCTCAGCAACATCAGTGTTCATGTGTGAAAAATTCTTCAGTCAGGACAATGACACATACATCATCCCAAGCAACCACCAGGTCAGTTCGGCTAAACCAAACACATAATTAAAGCAGCTCCTCCAAACCAACAATTACATCCTGCGCTCCTTTACTGACAGCTTTCCAGGCCAAAAAAATGACCTGCTTCTTTAAGAATGTCACAGGGGATATTCAAGTCAATTGCTTCTCACTCCAGTGGCTCAAGAATGTAATTCTCTCTTTCACAGCTGCCAGTGTTGAGTAAATGATGGCCCTCTCAGTTGAAAGACAACACGAAGCACTTGTGCATGAACACCAGGTCTTACAAGGAGCAGGGGCGTCCCGCTGTTTGCAGTTACTTTCTCGCTGTCACGTATTTATGGAGGAATGTATCCCTGTGCACACTCCCACTCTCCCCTACTATTACTATCCCATAACTACGCAGTTAGATACAAAGCCCTGTTGTGTGCAATAAAAGCAGGGTTCATGTTGAAATGCCCTAAAGACATGATTGGTGATGCACGTAACTGCTCTGGTCCACTGTCGAGTATCTGAAAGCATTTTTATTATGTAAAACTTATCAGAGTTAGAATATCAGTTAATCCTTCATGTGGAACTGAGCCATGCATACACCGAGGATCTCATTTAAATATGATTACAGTAAGTCAGGCTCCTAATGTTGTAATAATATCCATTTTAACAAGTCATTAAGACTATTACAGAGACAAAAAAAATCCTTGTTTGAATAAACACTGCCTTCGGGGTGCAACGATTATGACCCACTTTAAATTTTTAACCATGCTAGTGGTGAGGGATAACAGTGCTGTGTCATCTGTTAGCCAGTTGGCCTAATATAAAATTTTGCACACACATGCATGAATTCCTCTAACTTCTCATTCAGCCACTGGCAAGACAAATGTTTTACCTCAACATCTCCTGGGTTCATTTTTTAAATTTTTTTTTCTTTTTTTGCACAAATGGTAAATATTAAGTCTGAATCCTAATGTATTTTGTGCTTTTTTAAATTTTATTTTACCCCTTATGTCATCCTGTTAGAGTTTTAACCTTTCGGTTTTAAATTAAATGTATTGATAGAGATCTGGCAGGCAACTAGCTATGGCTTACAACTCTCTTTTTTTTTTTTTTTTACAGTGGCAGTGACCTGAAATATGAACGTATTGATATATAGCACAGTTCAAAAGCCATTCCTCATCTTTTTACAGTTTGCTCCCAAAGAGCCAGAGTGGTCTTTCAAAGTTTTTCTTTGGGCTTCGGCTGCTTCTTCACTCATGCTCAGTCCAGCCTTTGTACCTGACCATTTTGAGAGGAATATTTTTAAGTCACTTAACACGAACCTATCAATCATTCAAGCATAAAAAAGGCACCACGCTCAAGGAATGAACCAGTCTTAGCAAAGAACCAAATTTAAATTGCATCTTTAGGCACTTTGTTATTAGCAACCTGTCTCAAAAACACTTTGCATTTCTTTAGTTGAAAAATACCAAAAACAACAGTCTGACAGACATAAAAGTGTATTTTAGGAGGACAAAAGAAGAAGTGGCAGGTGGAGGCTCTGTCATGTTTTCAACTAGTGGTCTTGGAGGTATTGTATAAACTGATGGACTTATCAAAGCAGAAAAGCACCATCAGATTTGATCCAACAGACAGCAATGCTATCTAGAATACATCTGATTCAGAATGGCTTCATTTTTCAGCATGACAGTAATACCAAACACACTGCCGATGAAGTAGAAGCATACCTGGAAACAAAAACATACACTGGAACACTCTCAGTTATAGACTAGCCTCCCCAGACATGAACCTCAAGATTATTGAAGCAAAATGGGATCATCTTGACAATGAACAGGACAAAAAGCAGCCAATATACAAGGAAAAGCTTTGAATGTCCTTCAAGAAGCCTGGAGAACTATTCCTGACGACTACTTGAAGAAATTACAAGAAAGCTTGTCTAAGAGAGCTCAGGCTGTTCAGTACAAACTGTACAATTCTATAGACTATTTCCCATTTTCCTAGCAAAATAAAAAGAAATAAATAGGATGCTAAAGACTTTTACTACTGGAAAGTCTTTAGCGTCCTATTTATTAGGATGTACTGAAAATTAAATTAAACAGTCCAAATAGTTATTGTCAAAAACTAAAATTTAGTTTTTCCATTTGCTTTCCTATCACTCTTACCTTTTCTGTTAAGACCACCTGATTCCATGTCCTCCACTTATCACATTACCGTCCTCCACCCACAGCCAGAGCTGCACACTGACACTGCCAAGCTGCAGTCGCGGGCTAATTCGAGTGCCATTGGAGGTGACCTTCTGAAAATAAACCAGTTTCTACAGTGAAATCTCGCTGACTGCTGATCTGATAGATAAGCTGTTTCCGTGGAGGTAAGTGACGAAGAATTATAAAACTCCTTTGCAATGCAGCCCTGCAACATTTTTCGAAACTAACTCATATGAACACAAACGCAGGCATTCAAGCATATCCATGCAGGGGATATCTGACTTCCTGTTTGGGTATCTGTTTCACTTTTTACAGATACGAGGCAGAAAAACGAAAACTTGTCAGGCAAATCAACACATGCAAAATGATTCCTGATACAGAGAAAGGGCCAGATAGACTACTTCCATAGGGAGGAATAAGCTTAAGGATCAAGGAAACTGCCCACCAATCAGAGAGGCTATGTGAAGAAGGTGACTCAAAAACCTTCCCTTGAAAATCCTGTGGCTGAGTGGGCTGTTGTTTTGATTCAAGGGGTTGATTATATCATTTTCAGGTCAGGATGACACCAATCTGCAGAGAACAACGGGCTGTTATATCTGAAAGAAAGTCTTGTGATCTAGCTGGAATTCATGAATTATTATAACTTTAATTTTTATCCCATAATTTTACTGTATAAATGTATTGCTTTTTGCTCTCCTTCTGGTGTAATACAATCTTCTTTCTTCCGTTGCCTTTGTTTATGTGACTTGTTAAATCAGGAGTGCTCCACAAAGCCTCTGTGTGCAGAAGGGCATTCACCCATAGCTGTGGTGTCCATACGGGACACTGGGCCTGTCATATTGCACCCTACAGTAAATAAATAGCAGTGTTTTCCAAATGTCTCTGGCTATCCTTCCCATTAAGAATACAAAACAGTCCACTCCATTGTGGAGAATATAAACACTGCATATGAAATAAACATATTACAACTCACAAAGAAATTCCTAGATAGATTTTCTTTACATTTTTTGCCTTTCTGTCATTTTTACCCCCTCAACCCCACCACACTTGTTCCCATTGCTATCTCGCACCTAATGAGGCATGTCCCAGCTGCCGTGTCACTAGTAATGACCATTGCTCTTCACCCTGTTAGCCAAGACCACCGCAACATCTGTCTCAGCTCAAACGAGCAGATACTCAAACTTCCGTGGCGCACGCACTGATCGCAATTTTCTCTTTCAATTAAGATATATGCACGTATGTATGGACAGATACAGACGCTGTGGGTGTTGTGTGGATTTGATTGCACGTAGTCAGATACTCTGGCCTTTCCAGACTTTCCACTCTGCTGAAGCCATATAAACAGACAGGGCTGCCAACCTGACAGGCAGTCGGCCAAAAGATATGAGTTACAGACATTTGGTCTGGTGTGTATGTGGCTGTCAGCGCTGGGAAAAGTAGCAGCGGTGTGGTAAAGTGGATGTGATGTGAAAACGGTTATGGAAGAGCAGAGAATGTGACAGCTTAACATTGCAAAGTGATAGTCAAATACATATTTATCAAACTGGATATGCTGAGAACATTCAAGTAAAGCTTATTGCTGTAGCTGGACTCAATGAAGCATGGCAAACCGATTTTACTGCTTACACACTACCTTGAAGTGGAATGGCTTATCGCAAGTGGTGGATGAGACTTGCAGATCTTTAAATAAAGTGCAGAGTTAATGGCATCTCAATGGACTACACCTTCAATAAAATTTAACTCAGGTCTGACATCAACATGCATAAGTGGACAGCTGTTGGAAAAATCCCCACAGGTATAGCAGTTTATGAATGATTTTATTTTCTTTGATAGCCTTTGCTAAACAAATCTGGCAAGGTAAACATCCTTGTAATCTCTTTTGTAATGTAAATTCTGAGTAGTCTTTGGTTGCAATCAGATAAACATACCATGCGGCCCGAGACAAATTTAAAAAATCAAGTGTGAAGTACTGGGACTATTCATCGACACTTAGCTGCTCATTTGTGGTCGGATCACTGCAAAATGCATCTCAGTACATGGTGTGAGCAGGGCCATAGTCTATGACACAAGCAGGACATGGTCTTAGTTTCTTGTGAAATGAAATAATACTTGAGACCTGATGAAATCCTTGATAACACACACACATTTTGTTACTTCTTGTCCATCTAACAAAGCAAACAAGAGGGGAGGGGAGGCCAGGAAAAGAGCCATGGGTTCAGATAATGCCATCTAAAGCAACCAGAGGACAGCTCAAACTAACAACTGTGTTCACTGGCAAGCTGCATTCATGGGCACATCCACCTGCTACAACTTTCTGACAGACATCAGCCCTGGACTACTTCAAAGCAAGAAACAAACTTCTCTAAATATGTTGTGGTAACTTTTAAGATGCCCTGCATTTTCTTCACACCAGGGGGTGCTCTTGAACATGCGCCTGGGATGCTGTGTAGTGATTAGGAGAAAATGACAGCGCCTACATGTGCATGAGATGGAGAGAACAGGAAGAAGACTGCATGTTTGTGTAGCTTTTCAGGCACCCACAAGGAAATAGGCTCTATAATACTGTCTTTGTCATTTATTAACTAAGACAGTAAGAGCTGCTTAATGAACTGGTGTGTTTGTTAGTGTGCCTGTGTGCACAATTATAAATGTGTAGGCACATATGTTTGCCAGGAAACACAGCAGTGTGCACACTTCATTAACTCCTGGCCAGAGTAGGTGTAAGTCGACCTAGCCACTGGCTCAGATATCTGCTTGTCTCCCGTGACAACAGTCTCTGGGCCAACGGTGAGGCTGGTGGCGTCCCAAGGGTGAGGGATGGGGAGACGCTGAGAACAGCTGCGACTGGGAGGAGGACATCTACCCATGAGTCAGAGGGGAGGTATATGCTACCTCTTGTTGCCTGTCTGAGAGAACTTTTTTCTTTTGAATCTCGAGTCATCCTTCCTTTGTATCCGAATCTCCGGAGACTATCCTGTCTTGAACTCTCTTCCTGGATAAAGAGATAAGAGTGCGCTGGGGTAGAAAATATTTCATTGCAGTTAATTGAATGGCAACCGATCCCCAGCGTGAGTGACTCATCTGTTTAATACCCTACCAAGTGTGACTGGAGCTGGGTATCATCCGAAAAGCAGCACAGATTCGATCTCTGGATTTCAATATCTTTCCACATAGCTATACCTCACTGGCAAGGAACTGATGCCACTTTCCATGCCCTTTCATTGCATGTGAATTTTATTCTTTATCAGCTTTTCGATGAAAAGAGAGAGACGTCATTTCTCTGCTGAATTCTGGGCATCTCATGATAACTTCGCCACATACGCCCAGTCTGCCTACAGAGTGTCCATAAGTCATAAGTGATGCAGCAAGTTTAAATGCATGAAGTGATAAAAAGTCAAATTGTCAGGCCTCTCTCACACTGTGTGCTTGGTGATAAGGTATCTCTTATCTGTTTTGGCAAGTTTTCCGCGTCAACACATTTACCATAAAGTGCACACAGCAGAAATGCATGTGTGACTTTTGCATACAAGAGCTCACACAAGCATATTAGAACAAACACACACACACACATACTATGAGCAAACAGGCTTAAATTGATGAGACAAAGCACTCTTTTCTGATTATAAGATGGACTCAGACAGATTTTAAGACAGATGAAGATACGCTAGTTAGAGTACAGCAAAGTCCTAAGCAAATGAAAGCACATGGCATCCATTTAAATACGCTTTTCAATATGCCAGCTCTCTCTCAAGTTTATTAAAAAGTGATTGCACTGCAATTGACTCTCTTCATAGTGATAAGCAGCTTAGGGCCCAGACTTTTGCAACCAGCCAGTCGTGTGCGCCTCACTTTCTGCACTGCATATCTCTCCTTCTCCGTTTTTCGCTCATGCTAGCAGAGCATAATCAGCGTTAAAGGTTGTTTCTAACCGACATTTTAAAAATGCAGATTACAAAGGTAGTTTTAATCTGACTGAATTTGAGCAATCTGTCCCTTTTCTTAACTGCTTGTTGAATTTAAGGTCACTTGGGGAGTGTCATAAAGCATGCAGGCTGGGAGGAAGTACCTGAAGGAAAGCCAGAGAGCCTCAGGGAGAACATGCTAACTCCACACAGAGCAGCCACAGCTAACCAGGAGATCCAAACCAGGAACCTCCTCACTGTGAGTTGGCCTCTGCACCACGGTGCCGTCCCTGCTTGTTGTGTGAAGCTGAATAGCTGCATAAGGTTTCTACTCTGGAGAGGTGAGTGCTGTTCGAGCTGATAAGTGATGCAGGTGCTGGTGGTATATGAAACGGGCCCTTGGAGGGGGAGTCACTCTGAGATCCAGAGAACACTAGTGCCTCTGTCCCAGACTTTATCTGTAAAACCTGCTGCCTGCTGTCCATGTGTTGCGTGTTTGTGGCTGTGAGTTCCTGTATTGATGCATGTATATGTGTTTCATTCAGATGGTGGACTGACTCCAGGCTTAAACCTCTCTGGAACAGAAGGTACTGAGGCTGGAAGACCCAACCACTGGGACGGAGAGAATTCCTTGATGCACAAAGGGTGATTTAACCGTAATGCTGTAGGCTAAGTGCATTCTTCCCCCCTCACTAAAATGGTCATTTTGAAGATATATAGTTTTTTGCTTTACCACAGAAAACATATTGTAAATATTTTCAGTAGTTGAAAGAGAAGACTTTTTTTTTTTTTGCTTTATGGGTTCACAAAAGTTCAGGTGGTCAACTCTGAGGGGAAGTAAGAAAAGAAACAACACAAGCCTTATTGTAGTGTGGTTGCAGGATGATGAAATGCTGTTGCTTTCCCATGACAGAGCAGGAGAAAAGTGAGTGCCTGCAAAGTTTAATAGTTTTCCCACAGTGTGGTGACAAGCAAAAGCAGGGATCAGGTCACGGGAGCAAAGGCTTCTCAGCCAGTGATTGGTTTACCCCAAAAGTGAAAGTAATTTGTATTTAAATCTGATTTGATACTATATTAAACTCCCTGAGTGCTCACACTGTTGGCACAATAGGCGATTGTAGCAACTGGACACTACAGAGGTCAAAGCTTTATACTACAAGCTCCACTTTTAGTATAAAGAACAGCTTTATTACTTGACTAACATGTTTTGGCCTGTGACCTTCATCGTGTCATCTTGTATAGTATAAATGCTTTAAAAAGTCGCAACGGGCAAAGTGAAGATGGTTAGTCATCGAATGATTTTCAACTGTGCTCTGATCAATGACTTCATACAACGTGCAAGCTATCACGCCTAGCGATGAACTCACAGAGGGGCTTTAATTTCAGAGTCTTTCAGCCATCTGTTTTGGTTTCACAGACAGCAACTTCCAGCGTTCCTGTTGCTTTGTTTCAAATCTGTTTCCATGGGAAATTCTCGGATAAACAGATTAGATGCTCCCTTTACAGCAGAAAGCAGCAGACTGACAAAATTAGAAAGTACTTGGTGGACACAGCAGAGCACTTCACAGCTAAAGAGACACTTCAGGAGGCAGCAAAGACCAAAACAGACCTAAAAGCTCAAGCTACAGAGTATGAACTTATATTTCTTAGGAAGCCAAAGTGTCAACTCCAAATTAATTGCTAGTATTTACATCATAACTGCTTTTTATTAATCATATGTTGGTGCTGGTGCTTAAAATGTGTGGCACTGCCCAAAACAGGGCAAGAATCCGAGCTAGAGTCTGCAAATAAGGGCTACACCACAAGTAGCTTAACAGTGTAGCTACAAGCGTGCGCTGCCTCATCTCAAATTTTTATGGGAATCAAAAGCCTCACCAGCAAGAAAAGAATGTAACAAAAAATGTAACAATGTAACAAAAACAGTACAGTACGGCACTCATCTGTTCCAGAAGACAGACACAAAACAGTTCCTTCATTTACTATTAATTTGTTTCATGCTAAATCCTTTAAGGCTATATTAACGTGTCTGTCTTCTTCAGCAGAGTCCGCTGCAGTTCGTTCCTTCGCTCTGTGGCAGCAGCAGAAACAGCCTCTGATATAAATTATTTTTAACACAGGCCTAAAAATAACCTCAGGAAAAGTGCGCCGGACACAAAGGCTCGATGATTTGAGGAGGGGGGAAAAGACATTTTCAGCGATCTTTATATTTCAGCCTAAGGAGCTAGCCAGACCCTACCACCATCCACCACCCCCAAGTCCCCTGATTGGTTATTAATGACATCATCTCCAGGACCAACCCTCTCCTCAGCTCGACAATGTCATCAGTGCCGAAGCATCTCAGTGATGTAATGCAGGGAGGGCCATTGCAAACAGTCAAGTAGAACCCCCTTTCCTCTTTCCTCGCCTAACTCCTTCCTCCCATTTCTTCTTTCTCATTCCCCTTTCCAGCTTCACTATTTGATCACTCCATTTCAGCTCGTCGGCTTTATCCAGATAAAATCTTTTCCCACCTGTTTATTAGTGCTTAAATACAGGACACGGAGATTTGCAGTTAAGCCCAGAGCAATTAAGAGATTTTAAACGGCTGCTAAAAAGACAAGGAACAATGACAGAAGCATTTACACTTCCTAATCCTGTCTGTGTCCCGCAGCTGTAATTAAAATATGGATCAAAGATCATGCCAGTTTTATTCCAGCTGAGTGTGAGTAAAGACTTTAAAAAACCCAGGTGTGCATTACGTCATTAGATCCTAGTTATAACCTCTGTAAATACAAAGCATGAGACTAGTCTGTACTCTTAGATGAAGAGACACAGTGCTATAATGTTATGTAGTGAACTTTAAATCAACTCTAAGTAACCTAAACTGGCACATACTGTAAGTACATGCAAATGTGCAGTCAGTCATCCGAGTGTTATGTCACTTTGTCCCCATTTGAATTTTTTCAGACTATTCCATCTTTTTGGCTTGACTTCACATCTGTTTTTTTAATCACAATTTGTGAGAGTGTTTGTATGTGTGTACGTGTGTCCTGGGCAAACATCCAGAACTCAAGCAGATTAGTGAGGGGACTCTACCCTGATCAAAGCAGCGCAGAATCCAGCTTACTGGGGCATACTGTGTAACACATAACCCCCATGGAAGTGATACTGTACATACTGCAGGCTCACAGACCACCGACTGCAAAGCACTAAAGATGTTTAAATGGATCAGTTGATATTTTTTTTTTCTTTTTTGTATGTGTCCTTCCGATCGTCATGACAGATTTCATCAGAAAAAAAGCTGAAGTTGAACTCTAAGTGTAGCCATCAAGTGTGAAGCATGCAGCTGTCAGCTGCGCCTTAGAAACTGTACTCGAAATAGTCCCAAGAAATTGTATTGGAAAATTTCCTCTGGTGACACGGATACATCTTTGATTCTGAGATTACAACAACATAATTCCAAATCCCAGAAATACAGAACAACATTTTCTGGATCTGCAAAAGCTTAAGTCATTTAATTTCATAAGCCTGACAGAGAGTAATACTGATTTTGTTTTTTTAAGGTTTCATGATGTGTGCACATCCAGGCAAACGTTTGTTTGGGGTTTTTTTTAACAACACAATGTGTTGCTAAAAAACTGGAAGACCTGCACACTGCTTGAATGAGGCCTGAGGAAGATTCTTTGGATCAAATGTTCCTTTTGTATAACTGTTTTAAAATGACATAATCCTTGGAGCCAAATAGTGTGCAGATCTTTTGTTTCAAATCTCAACATGCAAATATGGAGCCACTGGCAACACTGTTGTGGATCTGTGACCCCACCCTGCAACTCAACAAGCACTGAGCAGCTGTTTTTTAGGGAAATGGCTGTGACAACCTCACTGTTCCCCACCTGCCCAGCAATAAAATGCACAAAAACCATCTGGGGAAGATAGAGGAACATTTAGTGGCTAAACTGCCAGAAATTGCTCTAGGTTGCAGGATGCAATTATCAATGAAGAAATCTCTGGAGACTTAGAACAGCTTCTGGGAAGCTTGAACTTTCCTGTATATGAGTTTTTAATAGGGTTCAGTCTGCCAACTTTATTGTCCTAGTTTTACATGCTTTCTGTCAGTGAGCGGTCGATTTTGCTAGTTAAGTTCAGAAAATGTTTTAGACTTCCAAAATGAAATGTTCCCTACATCTAACCTTTTTTTCTCATCTAAAAATAGTGTGAAATGAAGTAAAATGGACTTTTTAGAGAAATATATATTAAATAGATCCTGGATACAAGCATGCCCAGTTGCATTTTGAGGGACATTTCTCATTATATTTGTCATTAAAATCTCCTACGCTGCAGCTATTAATGCAAAAAATCCACTGATTATTCCGTTATGAACGTCAACCTCCCTTACAACCCTGATGTTCAGTTGTTGACATAAGGTTGCACATCTGCATGACGACATGATCATTGGTTTGCTCTAACTGGGGCCACTGATACTAAGTAAGACATGCATTATGAATGCACTCCCAGTAAATTCAGATTGAGATCACGACTGTAATTAAGTCGTTCTGCAGCTCCAGAGAGAGTCCTCAATCAAACTGCCTGAGCTGAGCATTGAGAGGCCAAATGGGATGCGTCTAATAATAAAAGTGTTCCACAACCATGGCAGGCATCTGTCAGACTGAGCAGACACTTAGGAACTTTTGCTTTAATTCACAGAAAGCAAAATATGAATTGGTCTCTCAGCATGTGAACGAGGGATGTAAGGCACAACCCTCCTTTTCAAAGGCTTGTTTCGTTATTGGTGTTCCGATGGCTGAACAGGCAGCGTGCCGGGTTTCAACACAAAATGTGCATTCTGGGACGGTTGTTTTTGTGATGCCTCTGCGGCTTACCACCATCATCAACTAGCTAATGGCTTTTGCATGTGCCTCGCCGCTCATTGGCTCCAGTCGTCTCAGATCTTGGAGAGCTGAAATGAAGCAGGGCATTGTTGTGCTGCTGCCGGGGAAGGATGCACATGCTTGTGAAAGGAAACCCGGACGGGAAGGAAACTTCCAAACAAAGTGCTAAGAAAATGGTGATAAAAGGCGCAAGGAGAGAGTTGCTGTGTGGGTGAACGTGTTAGTGTGTGTAAGGATGCAGTTTTTAGCTCTTCCGGCCTTTTATATAAACTAATGGAAATGCTCTGTGGAATGTTCTTGGCCTTGGATTTTAGGTAAAGCAGATTGGGATCTTGGGTGAATGGAAAATCCAAGAAAACCAACAGCTAGCCATATTTTCCACCATAGCTTTTAAGGAGAATGTAATGATAGGCTGGTAGACCCTGTGACTGCTCTATATTGCGGAGATGGTGAGTAAAGATGAGCTTTAGAATACACAGGCACTCATCTTGAGCTTTTGAACTTAAAAAGTCAAACAAGAGCCTTCCCACTACTTGGCAAGCTAAAATTGAAGCATACCTAAAGGCTATTGTGATTTTCAGCAATAAAGATGGCAAAATATTACTAAAATATTCTCACCCTAGGGAAAGCAGCTGCTTTTATTAAAAGTAATAATATTATAGAGCTCATTCAGGGCACTGAGGTGGAGTAGAAAGGTTTAATACTTACTCAGACATTGAAAATGTCAAGTTTTACAAGATGGCTTTTATTACTCTGAGGGGAGCCTGGGGTGGAATAGCTCACTGGCAGAGCTTGGTCCAAGAAATATGGAGGGAACTGAAAATGTTCTTATACAAAGTGCCTTTGGAAATATTGTATGTATCTGTATTGTCAACAGATCAAGACCAAACGCAACAACAAATAGATTTCACTAATGCTCATTTAGCCTACGTGGCCGAAGTCTTACTTATTAATCCCTATCTTACACTTCTTGTTTTGTCTATAAAATCTCCACTAATAGAAACAAACTCTACTGCAGTGGTTGACATGCTCTCTGTTAGGGCGAATGTGGGCTCTTATTGCTATTGATACAAGCGAGCACAATAAAGCGTCAGCTGAAACCTATCCCCGACAAATGCACCATTTACTCCTGTTTGTTAACAGGTGACATTTATAAAAAGCTAAAATAAGAATGAAAAGGCTTTCATGATGAACGCCACAGAGATGCTGAGCAAGTTTAGAGGACTGACTGCTGCAACTACAAACTGGTTGTTGCTGGTTTTGGTGTTTTCAGGGGATTTGTTTAGAAAGATCGTCATATGTTAATAAGAGTGTACAGCCTCTCTAGTGGCGTTGCAATAACATGACGTTATCTATCTATTAGATGGGTAATTACAAATAATGGATCGATTAAAAGTTGATTTTACGTTAGGGTGACCATATTTTGATTTCCGAAAAAGAGGACACTTGGCCCAGTCATGAAGAACTTTAATAATACTGTTTGCTTAAAGAAAGATGCCTTCTCTGTGCGATTAATAAATGGTGAAACAAAAATGTCATATAGGCTTTTACAAGTCAACAAGGTCAAAAAAAACCTTAAAAACCTCTGGAATTAAATTATGGTAAAGAAATAAGCCTCATCTTTATAAGAAAAATTACCAGTATCGGGACAGTACGAGGGAAATTTCTTTTGCAGCTCGTCTGAAAAGCTGCAGTTGCACTTTGCCATCTTTTAAACATCACCAGGCGTGCTGCTGCGCGCTGTCTGCCCCGTCTGTGAGCGCAGAACAACAACTCACAAAGCAGCAGCTCGGGGATGACGTCACACATTTTTCTGTACGAAAACCCGGACATTTTCATCAATCTCGAAAATCCCCCCCGGACGCCCTGGACAGAACGTGAAAAGTGGACATGTCCGGGGAAAAGAGGACGGCTGGTCACCCTATTTTACGTGCACACGAACCACACAGGTCTCTGCACCAAACTCATTATTAATTTTTTTTCTTTCTTTTTTCCTTTTTTTCTTTAAATTTCAATACAAAACACTGTGAAGTTGCTGGTATGATTGGACAAAAAGACATTTTACAACAGTAACTGCTGCCACATTGTTTGCCATCCATTAGTCAAAATGTCCAAACTTTGACTTAGTAAATCAAACGTTTGCAACACCTAACTCAATTGAAATTGAAATTTAGCTCTGCTAAACAGGAAACAAGCATCAATCAGGAAACAGGCTCATTCTATTGGCCTATCTTTCGGTGATGACATTGACAATGGCTGACAAATGAACATTTAACAGAGTAAAGAAGAGAAAGAAGAAAGTGAGTATTGATGATGCGTACATACAAATATGTATCACAGTATTGGATATGATGACAAGACATCTGGAGAAAAACAAAGTGTCCACTACACCACATCACAAGGAAAGGATGTTAAAGAAAGAGCATCTCCAGAATCGAGATTCCTGCTCTATTGAAGAAGAATGCCTGGTTTAAGCTTAATGGCAGTGACACATACATCAAAAACTTGTGAGATATTCGAGTGTCACCTAAATTGGTCGACCCAACCAATCAACAGACAAATGTTGCCATGCGAGCGTGGAAAACAGTTGGTTAGATACAAACAGAAAACAGCCACAAAACTGCCACCAAAGGCTATGCTTAGTACATGTGACAAAATCTGTCCTGAAATGCAGTGTGGATTTAAAGTTAAGCAGTGTCACGCTTGTATAATCCTTCTACTACTTAAATAAAGTCCTTAGAGTATACGGACTTGATTCTGTGCCTCCACGTAGCCAGACACAGTAAAAAATAGAAACTCGCTCAACTCTCTCTGCGCAACTGTCGTTACTTTTTGACTGGAATGCTTTTATTTGATACTGCCGGGCCTCTTTCCAGTATTTACATGGTGCCGCCTATTTATCAGTCAGAGCAGGATGGAGTTCTTCAAACAGACCATGTCCAGATAGAGGACAGGTTTCCTCAAAACTTCCAGCTCCAGAGCTCACTTAGCCACTGTTCCTAGAATATCCCAGCTTAACAAAAACATCCTGTGTGTCACAGGCTTTACAGAATATATTTACAGAGATTGGCGTTTCGTAATGTGGACCATAGCTAAACGAAAGTGCACCGAGTTTGTCAGGCGGACGGGTAATTATAAAATCGTGCCACCATAATGGCATCATTAGCGAGCAGTCAATTCGGTCAATGGAAAACAATAGAAAGCCAACATCTGAGGGACAAGGGCAAGACACTGCAGGTTGTTAAACAGGGTGGTGGACAGAAGTCTCATCCATATTTATTAGGATTAGGCAGCTTTAAAACTCAAATTCATACTTTCCTTAAAAAACGCTTTATGAGGACAGAAAACCTTGAATGCTTTATATGCTTTTAAAGAGTGAGAATGATGTTAGCGAATAAAGTTTGACAGACCTTACACTCTAGGGCATTTGTAGGTTGCCAATTAGAGACAAAATTCTAATTATCAGTGCACTTTTTGCATTTCATCTATTTCCGACATAAGTCTGGTCCCAAGGTTAATTCGCTCGGAGACCAGACCCTGTAGATAAAAACATACAACTCCTTTTCATGTGTACACAAAGCATGCTTGGTACTGAACAGAAGGGGGGAAAAAAACCCGGGGATGTTCTTGTGTGTTGTGGGAGGCACTATGTCCAACCAAGTAACTAACAGAGGAGATGGATGGGACAGGCGTAGGTGTTTACACTGGGAGAAAAGGGCATTTAACAGCAACTGTCAGCGGCACTGTGTCCCACTTCTATCTACCCCCTTCTCGTTGTTGCCAAAGAAAGAGGATGTTCAACAAAATGGCTTCACTGAGTGAATGGGAAGCCCTGCGTCTCTTCAGCTCTCCCCATCGAGTTAAAGCAAATAAGCCAGCCTTAAAAAAAAGAAGCAAAACCTGTATTGACCAGTTGCCAGGTGTTTTATAGCTGCCCTCTTACTCTAAGCCCAATTTGATCTAAGACCCTCCCTGCATGTAGACTCACGATACATACGAACTTAGTTTTCTATCTTGGCAAAGTCTCCGTTAGCTCCACAAGCATCTGACGTCACTACAAGTCTATTATTTCCCTCTGTGGATAATCCCTGGCATAGAAGCCGCCCACATAAGTGACCTCTACCATTGCCCATAGCGCCGCAATAACAGACTAGGAAGATATTTGCCATACCACTCCTGTTTTCTCTGTGTGGTCACATCTCAAGATTTTTATTTGTGGCTTAACTATGCATCTCCCTAAAGCTTTAGAAATGTTATAAGGCTAAAAACCATCAAGCCAGACCTATTATAATATCAAAGAGTGTAAAGAAATGAGGGAAAAAAACTTAAAAGGCTGGTGTTAATGAATCATTGTTAGGCGAACTACACATTGCTGCCTTATTAAATCATTTTCTGCTGGTCTGTCACATTTCTCCATTAAAATGTTGCCATTACCAGCTGCCTTTTACTTGTGACCAAGAGGAATGCATAAAAAATGACATATCTTCTGGCGCTTTAAAGAACGGCAAGATAAGGTGTTTTTAACGCTACTATCTTACAGCTACTGCGGGAATTTAAAAAAAAGAAGAAGAAAGATTTTCAAAGAGCACCTTTAACTATTCTACTGAAAATTATTTGGCTTACAATGAGGTTAATTTACAACAAGTAGAAGTCAATTAACATGACAGAGATTCTGTGTGATAACACCTTCTTATAATCCCCACCTCTATTAGACTCAAGATGTTTTGGCCATAAGGACAGCTTCTGGTCTAAGCTGCTGAACTGATAGAAAATCTTCCTGCAAGATGAGATATGTTACTCGCAGCTAATTGAGAATGTAATCTGCCTCAGTCAAAGTCTTAAAGCATAATGACTTAAATAAAAAAAAGTTTTATACTGTGGATGTTACACGAGCAGTGGACACAGTCCCAGAGAAATGAAGCTTTCTATCAACTTTAATACCATGAATTAGATTGAGATTAGCTTGGTTTGAATAACAGAAACTAGAACATTTAGCTTTAAAGGGTTAATCCAAATTATATACATGTATATTATATCATCAGGATGGCCTGGTGTAACATCTGTCAATATATTGGTCCAAGTTAACAACAACCACCTACGGTGCTGTTGGCCAGCCGTGTGCCGGAGGAAAGTGCGCTACTGTTGGGCAAAGACAAAAGAACAGGAGATGGGGAAGGTGTGTTCTTAGGCAGCGAGAGAGAAGGAAAGGAAGGAATGTGGAAGTGAGAGCAGGGCCTTTAAATTTAGGGACCATGACTGGTAAAGAGAGGGAGCTGGCTGATAACAAAGAGACGGGCTGAAGTGCAGGATGTTGGAGTTGAAAATGCTAAAATGTTCACTGGGAGTGACCAGGATGGACAAAATAAGAAACAAAGTTAGAAAAGCAAGGCTGAGATGGCTTGGACATGTGCAGAGAAGAGACAGTAGATGTATTAGATAAGAGATGTCAAAGATGGTGTTGTCAGGAAGGAGAAAAAGAGGAAGATCACAGCGGAGGTTCATGGAGGACATGCAGAGGGTTGGTGTGACAGAAGAAGATGCTAGAGATAGGGGGGAGATGGAGGCAGATGATCCGCTGTGATGAGCTCTAACAGCAGCAATCGAAAGATGAACAAGTACAAAATATATCAATTTAAAATTTGAGGTTTGAGCATAGACTGTTTTTCTAATGGCCAGCAGGGGGCAACTCAAAGTTATACAAAGAAGTCTGTAAATAAGTCTACAAGAAAACGGCTCTACCGTTCACTTGCTTATTGACCTTATTAACAATTTCTTGAGTTAATGATCTCAACCCTAGTTTAGTGTCTCTTTTAATTCTTGTTATAATTATGATGTAATTTTAGCAAATTATAGTCAAATTCATAGTCAAATAGATGATACAGGAAAGTATGTGTTAGACTGGGGTTTCTCTCTGATTGACTTAAGTATAAGTATGTCGTGTTCTTGACCTCTGAGTTATAATGTCATAATAACATGTGGTTTCAAAAACCCAAGATGGTTACAAGGTTTCACTTTCACCTGGGAATTTTTAATCTGACAACAAAAAAGTCAGCAAGTCACAAGTTTGACTGGGGCTTACTAAATAAAACTCTCCATTTCTCTATTTCTTAGAGTGAACAACTGCAGCTCCCTGTCCATAGAAATATCCCCCATGTGACCAGAGCACAATGAGGTCTAAAGTTTAGCACCATTTCTACTCCCTTTCACAATCATTCTTTCTTTTTTCACCAACACTTTGGTGATCTCCACTACGTGGGTGTGTTTTTATCGCATCCACAACTCACCCACCAATGGGAGCTAGAATGAAAGCTCTCTAATGAGTTTTGATCAAACCTTGAAGCTCAATGAGACGTGGCGTGAGCTGGCTTGGGGCCCAGCGAAGGATGACAGTGCAGAGAAACACCTGGTTAGGCCTCTCACCCCATCCACCCCCACTGGCCTCACTGCTGCTTGGCCACATGCCGCCGGCCCAGGTGTGTTTCCCTCTAGCTCACGGAAGCCGTCAAACTCTACTTCCCCACATTTGAATCAGCTAATACATTTGGTCAGGTTCATGCCTGATCTCCTGTAGAGATTCTGATCCGCAGTGTTATGTCTGGATACTGATGTAACAGACTAGTCCAGCTAGGTAATCAAGTGCTCGTGTCCTAACCTTAGTCTCTCTTAATGATATTTGACAAATGGAGGCATACGGTCAGGAGCTACTGTGTGCCTTTGCTTGTAAAAACACTGCCAAAATCACTGCACCTCATATGCTATCACTTAGACGAATAGCTTGGTAGAATTATACTGGCAGCCAAACCCCTGCCTTCCCGTTAATAACAGTTTCCTCTGGTCTTGTGAGAAACTGACAACTTGCTACATCAGCAAAGCGGCGATAAAAACTTGTGAGAGACAGTCTAACGTTGTGAAAGTGCCAAAACGAGCGATGAAAGATGAGGTTTAGGGGCACTGTAAAGGGGTGCGAGTGTGCGAGCTCATTTGTCTCTCTGACCCGTTTACCTTCACCGCCTGCGGACGGAGGGAAGCTGATGTATTTATTGGTGAGAGACAAAACAAATCACACCCATCACTAAACATCTGAGTGGTAAAAAGTGGATGAGGGAACTTAAAGGACCAATGTGGCTTAGGGATTAAATACAAAACACAACCGAGGGTTTCTTTATTTGTCAAAAACAACAACAAAAGATGAAGAACTTCTGATTAGTTCTTGCATCTATCAGGAATCGTGTGACTTTATGGTAATAAAAATAGAGATTACACAGTTGCATGTGAAAATCTGTGAAATTAACTCTCATTTTTTTTCCATTTGCCTAGGATTGGGCAGACCAGTCTTTTCCAGATGCATTTCTACTCAGCAGTGGAAAAAAGTTAATGCAATTCCCACAGTGCTGAAGAGATCCAGACAGGAAAATATAGGCCTGTTAAGACAGTAAAATGCTTAAAATTCGACTCAACTTTAAGATTAGTGACAAACTGTAAAAAGTAGTAGTTCACTGTTTTCCCTAGTTAATACATCTGCTGTATGTAGTGTGAAGAACACAGTAACTTAAAGGTCGCAAGATATATACTGATGTTCCCTTTGAGAGGAGAAATGCAGCAGCATGGGAAATGTTGCGATCGGCTTGAAGTGACCAAACAGCATCACAAAATCTGCACTAAATCTGATCCCCAAACAGCCACTTTGATGATACAGATTACATTTCTGTGTGATCTCAAAAGGCAGATGAATTTTAGAAGATTAAGAAAACTTGTTAGTTTACTCTAAGTTCTGATCCCAGACAATTAATGTAACTGATAGCTTGTGCAAGGGATGCGTTTTATAAAAGGGACAGCGCTGTTTTTCCAAGTTCACCCTCTCATGGTTTGACCCTCACCACTCTTCTCCCTCCATCAGCTTAATTAGACACAGCCACACACACATTAGATGGTCTCCCCCTTTTTTCTCTCCTTTTTTTTTTGCTTCACACACTGAATGGTTGGCTGCAGTTCAAGGCACAGCAAAAAAGAAAAAAAGAAAAAAAAAAGAAAACAGCTATGGAAAACAAGCAGCTTTCGGAGCCAGGGGAAACCATCAGCAAGCAGCACATACACACACACACATATCAAGAACACCATAGTGAATGCAACTCCAAAAAACTGTCTGGAAATTTAAATGACATTGCATGCAACAGTAACAGCGTGCTACTTCTCTCACAGTGCAAGGATGTCTGCCTTACAGTGCATCAATCTGAATCTATGGATGGAAAAACTGATGAAGATGGGAGTTTACAGTCCCGTGAGCGTTTATGTATCGGTGTAAGAGAGGTGTGTGCTCTTGTGCAAGATGTTGCTACTCACCCTTTCTTTCTGGTAGGCTGTGGTAAAGTATGTCCTGATAACCAAGTCTTTTTTTCTTCACGCTCACCCAGAGTGACACAAACTAACACACTGCCTCAGTCCCAAAACTTTTTGCTCTCTCCCGGTAGATCTACACTTCCACTGATCCCTCCCTCCCTCTGTCTCTTGCTCTCTCTCTCTCTTTCTGTTAGACTTCCTGGGCTGCTGTTTATGCTCCAATCAGGCCTTCCAAGAAACTACCGCTGCCCCTCCGCCCACCTACTCTCTCTGAGCCAGCAGCGATTGTTTGGCAGGGGCTTGTCACATGTAGACGTCTGTGTGTGTGTTCCCTCATGACTAAGGTTTTTTAACCTCTTGCCACTATCTGGAGCTCGGCTCTCCTCAGTCACGAGAAGAAGAGTTTGGGAGACGCAAACTACGAGCTAAAAGAGCGAAGGTGGAGGGAGGATAGGATAGGAAGGAAAATGCACAGTGGGGGCTTCCAGCTTCAGTCTTACTCAGACAAATACACTTTTTCAGGCATGGGTAAAAAGGGGGTTGGCTGTGTTGACTGAGAGCTGGGGGGCGTGACTGGAACTTTCTCTCCAAATCCAACAGCTTGTTGTTATAAACCGCAATGAGGCTCAGCCCGTCACAGACCTCAAAGCTTGGTCTCCACAGCAAGTTCCCTTTACCATAGCCTGCCAAAGGTTTTCACTATACTGTATGCGCTCTCAAAGTGCCAACCTCCAATTCACAGTTTCACTATAGCTGCCCAACCCCATGCGTCCCCAGCTCTTTCCAGCTTCTGAGTGAAATAAGAAAGGGTAGAGGTGTGATGTGTGTGGGGTGGGGTGGGGGGGTGCAAGGCAGCGAGGTGAAAGGTGATGTGTGGGAGGGGACAGGTTGACAGCAGCACACTGAGCTTTTGTTGGCGCTGTTAACAGTTCTATCATCACAAGATGGTAACACCATGCGGGGTGTGGAAGTCTTTAGACAACTCAGGCACCACGGAGCACTTCGACTTTGTACCTCTTATAATCTGCTGTTAAGGTAAAGCTTTGCACTGGACTAAAAAGAAAGCATTTCAGTCAGAGGATAAACTTAACGATTTCTGGATTATGAGACAAACATAGATGATCTAAACCACTTTGTATGATGGTAAAATGAAAAATCACAGCACTCCAATGGGGGAAGTAATAAACCAAACTACCGTAAGTTTGGCAGATTAAAGCGGATTCTGCTCAGAGGTGTTTACATAGATCGTTTCAACAATAAGGCTACTGTAACAATTTTCTTTCAAATACATTTGGTCCAGCTAGGCATGCGAGTCTTTCAGCCTTAGAGTTCAGCTGCATGGGTAGATTGGGGGGGTGCCTCTATGCCAAGTCGAATTCAGGAAACATTCATCTTGTTGTTTAGTCTGGGCACCATGTGCTGGAGCGGGGAGCCTGCTCTCCTTCACGGACCCCTCCTCTTGTGAACACAAGCACAAAAACCCCCACACTGACAGACATGATCCGGACAATCACAACTGCGGTTCATTGTTTAGGGGCTCAGATGCACAAAACAGCAAAACTTCAAAGCAGCAGTTAGTACAAAAACGGCATGAAAAGATCAAATGTGCTCAGTCACTCCCTCGGCAGCTCAGGTGTGCCGGCATGTAGGCTTTGTACGTCAGCACTTATTTCTCCTGCTTTTATCACATAATAAAGACAGAGAAAGAGCTTTTGACTCTGTGCACGATAACAGAAAGCAGTGCAGTGATGTCTATACAGTGCCATAGTTGGATGGGTGTGTACACATATGTAAGTGTATGCCCATGTGCTCATGAACATGTTTCTGGACTTGTGTTGCCATAAGAAAGTGGAAATACTTCTTCCTTACTCTCTTCCTGCATGCACATTATAAACAGGGCCCACTCTGACTAATCCTCTAGTGCTAAATCCTTCCAGTGCTGAAAAGACATTCAGAAAAATAGAAGTGGAAGCAAAATAAATCAAAACATTCGGGATTTAACGGCGAAGGAGCAGGTGAGGATTACACCTGAGGCTATTCAGCCTGGCGGCTCAGCCTGTGCCAGACTGCCACCAAGGAGCCGAACCTGCAGTCACCCGGTGAATGAGCCACCTGTGTGCCTTGGAAGAGGCTGAACTCAGACGTGCTCGTGTAAAGTAAAGAGAGTGAAACGACAAGCCGTTCGCTTTCAGTAGCACAAATGAAGATTCGGGAAAGGAGGCTCACAAGCTAACTTTTTTTTCTCTCTTAAGGCCAACGTGCTTAACAATCTAAAGATGAGTCACATGAAGAAAAAGAACTGGATACACTGTGTCACCTCCTTTTATCTGAAAAGGACAGCTTGTCATGTGTCCTTTGCTTTAAGCCAGCTGATGCATTGCTGCTTGATGTGTTAGACAAGGCTGATACAAGGACTGCAATGTAATGCAAAAATGTACTTTTTTTGTTTTTTTCTCTTCTAACATTTAAGCAGCGTTAACAATAAATAAACTCTAAGCCTTTTTAATTGCTATTGATGTATTTAGCAACTGTTTTTCCATGAAGTTGAGACTATAAGTGGCACGGATGGAACAGTCAGTATATAAACTAAAATAATACACCTGTTTATATCTGTTTTTACAGTCAGATATGTTGCTGAGTTCTTTTTACTTAAAAACTCTGAACTCAAAGTGACAGTTTTTGTTGGCTCTTATTTTTGGTTTTAGTTTGCAGGGCATCTTTCTACCAAACTGATACAGAGCACATAACAAAAACAGCAAAAAAAGGAGGCACCAAAGGCCTTGGCTGCCTTCCACCCAGATCCCACTCTACCCTGTGGACCAAGCTGCCTTTTACATATATTTAGCCTGAAATCATCTAAAGCCCCGTTGAGCTGCTGCTCTGTATTTTAAAGCCACTTTCATAATCTTCCACAGGGAGGCTTCAGAGCTGAGCTTATGGCAACAATGGAGCCACTGGACGAGTATGATCTCTGAGTCAGCATCAGATACTCTGAGAGTACAGGAGGAGAAGTCTTATTGAAGTTTAGGCTCACTGCCCTTCAGGTTTGAGGGACTGTCTGAAGATGATGAGCTATCATTATGTAAATACTGCACAGTACCGTGCATCACAGCCTGTGTTTAACCCATCACAAACACACATCTGAGCCTGCAGAGACCCACCAGTCATGCCCATAATTTGATGTAGCAGCCCGATGAATCTGCTGCCGTTATGCATTTCCGGGGAGGAGATCTTAAACGGCTATTGATTAAATAAATTAATAAGAGCCTGAAGTAATGAGAATGCGAAGTGAGAGGTGTGAGATCACAGCTTGGCCGGAGAAGTGAATGTGGCACTATGAGGCCAGTCTGATTGTCCTGTGGCCCACTGCAACAGTGACAGAAAGGAACAATGAGACATAACTCACCCAGGAAACATAGCACAAAGGGTCAGAGGGGTCACATGACTCTGTTTCTGTTTGTCTGCCCTTGAGTCACACGTGCATAAATGAATTAAAGTGGCAGCACCAGAAATTATATTCTACAGAGAGCATTATGTGCATCAATCTGTGGTGAAGACTGGCCAGCACTGATCTGTCAGAGTCAAAACTCAGAAGCAAAGAACAAGAAAACCAGACCGAGGCACTGATTAAGAGAGAAAAAGCTACTTCAAAGTCAGCTAGCCTGCTAACGGGTTGAAAAACTGGCCCGTGATTTTAAGATCACAGCCCTGAATGTAAAACTGCACAGACAATTCAGTAAAGAAACTGGTTACTACAAAGTAAATTACATAAGTGGTTAATCAGGAAGTTTAGAAGATTATTGAGAAGGAAGTGAGGGCAGCTATAATATGTGGAAGCATGGAGATGTTTACGGCAGCGAAAATTTTAACCTAGAGGTCAGAAGGAGCTTCACTGTGTGTTTGTGAATCTAGAGAAAACATATGATAGGGTGCCAAAAGAGAATCTGTGGTACTGTACGTGGACATGTATGAGGACAGTGAGCCAGTGGTGAGGTGTACAGTAGGAGTGACAGAGAGGATCATGGTATAGGTGGGACTATGCCAGGGATCAGCTCTGAACACCCTTCTTGTTTGCACTGGAGATGGACAGGTAGACAGATGAGATCAGGCAAGAGTTTCTGTGGGCTGTGATGTTCACAGATGACGTGGTGCGCTGTGAGAGTAGGGAGCAAGTGGAAAAGAGATGGAAGTATGCTCTGAAGAGAAGAGGAGTGAAAGTCAGGAGAAGAAGGTAGTTTGGACACAAAGTTAGAGAGGCGAGGCTAGGACGGTTTGGACGTGCAGAGGAAGAAGAGTGAATATACTGGACAAAGTATGTTGAACTGGGGCAGGAGGAAAAGATGGAGACCACAGAGAAGGTTCATGGATGTGAAGGAGGGAATGCAAAGGGTTGGTGTGGCAGAAGAGGATCCTAGGGATAGGATGAGGCAGACAAAGTGTCATGGCACCTGGGTTGTTGACCCAGTGTTTTGGGTCTGTTTCCTGCTTTATTGTGAAAGTCTCTTGTCCTGTGTGTGTTAGGTTTACTTTTGGTTCCTCTGTTTCATTAGTTAGCCGTGTTCCCACCTGTTACCTATCCTGTTATTATCCTGTCTCTTTAAGAACTCAGTTGGTCTCTGTTTCTGGTCACGCTGTCGTCATTTCCTTGTGTGTACGCACTCTGTTTATTTCAATCGTTTATTAACCTAGCTCCAGTTAATAAAGACTGTGTCTATTCCAAGCTGGCCCGCCGAGTCTTGCATTTGGGTCCTCTCTCTCCATTCCCACACACCTGATTGTGACAGGAAGATCCTCTAAAGGGAGTAGCAGAAAGTAGGAGAAGACACAAGCAGTTCTCTCATTCAGGAGCAAGCATCAGAATGGCTTAAAAACTGCCTTACATGAGGAAAAAAAGAATCCAGAATAGAAAGAAAATCCATTTACAACCATGTGCAGTTATAAAGAATTATGTTAATTTTTCACACCCTTTAAATCTTTACTGGTTGATACTCATAATGATAATGTCTTAGGTCTCAGCCTCTATCAGCATTAATATTGTAATTGTTAATATATCTTAAATTTTCTGTATATTACAAAAACAGCTCTTTCATCCGAACTTGGGCAAAAAGATTAAATGCATGTTTTGGAAGTGGTTTCAATGTAACAGCTTGTAACACCATAAAATACAGAAAAAAGGGTCCAATAAGAGCCGTCGGGCAAAGAATATGACTAAAAACCACAATTTTTTTCAGTTTAACAATTCACCCCATTTTCACTAGAGTCAAAGACTCCAGTGCTGTAGGGTGTAATTATGTGAGCAAAGTATTACAAATACAACACAAAGAGACATTCATGCATTAAAGTGATTAACCAAACTCTGATTCAACACACCCCTGCCAAGTTTCAGCTTCTTTTTTTTTGCTGATTCTCGGTTTGTGGGCCAGTATGACGGAATCCTTATGGCTCGCTTCAAGACAGACTTGAAAAACTGTGAACCCGCTGTTTAAATCTACAATAACTCACGGCAAACAGCTGGATCCTCACTTTGATATACAAACACGTGTTCTTTATCAACCAAGCTTTTCATGCTTTAACAAAAAACTTTGAATAATCGGCTTTGCCTGACAAAACATCGGTATTTTGAAAGTGGACTTCGGGATGCTTTTAAAGTCCATGTTATGTTCAAATGTTAGGCAGTGTTCGACCTTGCATGCAACTTTGTTTTGGCTACTGCAGCAACATTTTGACTACTAACGTGCAGCGTAAGTGAAGCATGAAGCAGCTTTCAGTATGACAGAAGGGACCCTCAAAGATAAGGTAATGCCATTACCCTCTTGTCCTCCACAGACATCCGTTTTGTATCAAATTGCTATACCCATGAACCAACAGGTCTTAGTAAAACCCTGCAAATCTATTGGCCAATATTGAACTATATATCTCCATGTGTGTTGTTCAATTTCCATTGATATTAATAATAATTATTATTTTTTTAACAGAACCTAATGCAGAAACTGTTTCTGTTAATAGTCCTTTGCTCGGAGCACATGTAGCAGTGTACACAGCACAGCTGAGTAAATAGTGGTGTATTTGGTAAATTCCTTGCTAGTTTGCAGAAGTTACATTGCTGGAGATTAGGGCTGCACGATTATGGCCAAAATGATCATCTCGATAATCATATCAGATCTCAGATTAGTTACTGATTTTAGTGCGAAAAAAAGATTTTTATCGCACTTTCATGTAAACAGAACGCTGCTTTCACATCTCCACATCTGTGCAAATTTGTGTTAACAAAGGAAGCAATCTGCAGCAAGGTGCAAAGACCAAAGAGACCAAAAAATTCATTTGGTGACTGCAAGCTATTGTCAAAATGGTATCAAGTGTTTTCCTGATTCTCGCATTTTGGCAACTTTATATAGTATATTAGCACAACACACTGCCAAGTTATGAGAAAAAAATGTTTACATAAACACTTCCTAAAAGATCTGAACAGAAATTCCATCAAGGGAATTACAGCGATATCAGAATTTATACTTCCTAAAAATTGGTGTCAAACTCTGGTAGGGTTTGGGTCTGAACTTTGCAAAGACACAACAAAAACGTCCCAGTTAACAGGTGAGTTCACTTGACATAAATCAGATTATTGACCCGAGGCATGCAGGTTTACAAAGCGAAAGAAATCTGAGACTAACACGGGAACAAAGAAGTGAGAGACAGACAAAAGGCGATGACTGATGGAAATGCTGGGCCACCAGCTGGGTTAGTCAGTCAGGTCAGGCTCTCTTCCTCTCCCACCTGAGTCTACATCTGGCCATCCCTCCATCCCTGCCTCTCATACATTCTCTCTGTTATGTAACTCTTTCAAATCACAGCAAGTGCAGCCCAGGAAACAATAACAGTAAATGCATGTTTTTGTTGTCACAGAAATGTGATTCCTAATCAGGTTTATAGAGTAATAAAAAGCATTTAGCTTAATTGAGTTTGCCCCATAAGTGCACTTTTGTGCCTTCTGGTGCGAGACACGAATTACCGACTTCATAAAATGCATTTATAATGTCCAAGAATAATGAGACTAAAATATTTATCAGATGTTTTATGTAATGTCACAATAAAAATGAACAAAAAGTATTCCCTATAAGCAAGGGCTTTAAAGCTAGCTGCATCGTTGCATCAAAGTATTTAACATGCAAAGCATGTCTGCAAGGAATTTAGAGATAAAGCAGCCCTAAAGATATAAGTAATTTGCCTATCCATAAAAGCACTCTTTCCTGGTACTCTGGAAAATGTTTCAACGATGAATAATTGATGATTGCTGGTTACGCATCACATTAACTGCTGGCTGTCTCACTGTGAACTGTGGGCCTCAATCAGCAACTTTGCATACCCTTGTTGACTTCCCATTTATGCGAACGCTCCCCGTCTGCCTGTCAAAGGATTTTATGGGATCGCAAAACAGCAAACAAACGTGTTATGATGCAGTACTAAGAATTAATATTCTGCCTCCGAGAAGATAAAACGACAGTGCAGAGAAAACAAAAGAATTATTGCTTTCTCATCTCAACTGTGGCAGTTTTGCAGCTCCGTATGGTCACAGTGTGAAGATACATGATAAATCTGTGCATGTGCAAACACACAAAGTGGAAGCCACACTGCTTTTGGTATGCTGACTTCACTTTTACTCTACCTTTACCACCACTTGCTTGTGATGAAAAAATGTTTTTCTGCTCGTTTTCAACAACTGGGAGCAGTCAAAGACAGAAGAGGATGGTTTAATGCAACAGGGCTAGACGCGCACACACACACTGTGTATACGTCACCATCCAGGAACATAACACAAACCATCTTTCCTGACACTATACACCTGTGGATTTGTTTGTCTTGAACCTGTTATTGTGCAAAGGCGGGTTAAAAGAGACGACATCACACCAGAGTACTCCAAAACTTTCTTTGCATGCAAAAACACACTCTACACCATTTCCAAAACAATCACATCTGAATCCTGTCCTTGTTTCACTGCCAGTTGTATAACAGCACGATGGGTCCTGTTTGTCCTGCCTTACATTGTCTTTTTCGTCCAGTCTCTCTGGTCATAAGAAATCAAATCTTATATAACAGGGGATGTGAGATAAGGGTTTCTGATGCCTATCAAAGCCATCTACATTTTTCTGCTGGGCGGCTTGCAAAGCTGTTGGTCAGGACCCATCAAGACAAATGGCCACTCGGCTAGGCGTAATTCTAGGAGACAATCATTGTCAGGAAGCAGCTTCAACAAATAATGGCTATGAACAATTGACTTGTGCAGAATGAAAATAATCAGATTTAAAGTTTGCACTGAATCACTGAATGTTTAATTTGTTTCCACTTCTTAAACGCTTGACAACACATTAACCTTTTTTTGATTAGATTCCTGAACTGGAATGTCTTAGTTAGGAGTTTAGATAAAAATAAAATGTGAAAAAATGTGGAGAAATCGACTGTCACAGAATTCTTCCCAGTTTTCTGTGAAATATTAAACCTCCAGCTGTTAACAGGCAGAAATCCCCTCATTCTCTGCCTGCAAGCTCAGGCTGAAATGCTGCGTCAGTCTCATGATAGCTTTAGCTGCCTAGCTGAAAACCACGCTTGCCTCACCAATGGCTTCATCACACAGCCAAACTGTATTATTCCCTTTTTGTAAAAATCCCCAGATTTAAATGTGGGTGAGGGAGGAGCGCACTTGATCCCTTATTCAATGTTTCTAGTGTTTAATACTGTAAGAATGTACCAAAGATGCTCAGAGGCACAGGGCTGCTGTCAAACCCATCTCAGCTTTTCATATTTAGGGGGAAAGAAACTTGGCGAGAAGTGAAGTTTTTAGTCACAGTGTAATTGAACAAGCTGTGCTAGCAGGGATAAAATGAATAAATGTCACATCATGCACTTTGACAAAACAGCATGGGAGAAGTGAAACTCCAGTGTGGGGAAAAATAAATCAAGTTCAACTTGAAATCCTATTAGCTGTACAGCTGAGGGCACTACTGTACATGCCAGGAGCTACTGAGTATGGAGTATGTGAAGCAGAAGGCACTTTCACCTAAGTCAAAGATTCAAGTGCTATAAGACGTAATTACGTGACGTGACAGGGAACCTGAATCAAAAGGAAAAGATGGCGTGTGCCATTTTTGACCAGGAAGTCTGTTTTATTTTCCAGCCCAAAAAAAGTTCAATTTAAAATTCAATGCATGAGGCATAAATCTCTTTTAGCAGAAACAAATATAATATGCTCATTTTCTACATATTCCTCGTGTCGTGTAAAGAACAGACATGCTACTTCTACATTTATATTAATATCAAAAGACCAAAGAAAGCTGGATGTAAAAATACACTTAGCTGCTGTGTTAGAGGGAAAAAAAGTCAAGTAAAATGACATGTCAGACACATAATTCAGAACAAAATGATAGAAGCAGTAGTCTGTGTTATGAATCTATCCTTTTCATTTTCTTATATTAAGCAAAAACCAGTTTATAATTCAGGGTTCATGGGTTAGCGCTATCTTAATGGCTTCAGAGCAGAAAGAAGGTGTACTCTGCGTCTGACAGCCACTGTGTTAAATGTGGTTGATTGAGACCCTGCTGAGGAGATGGCAGTTAGATCACATCTGTTTTGCAGGAAAAGTGGTACATTTGAAAATTGGTTCAATTATTTTTGGTTAACGCACAGTTAGGCTGCACATACGGAGCTAGTGCCTGTCTGAGTCCAGTGTTCGTTTTAGACAGTATTCTCTCATCGGTGCTGTTGCCTTTAAAGGTACTGGATACGTAAGGAATATGTTTAAAATAATAGCTAAAAGCAATCCAAAAGTATGTCTCACACATCTAGGTATTGTGTCGAAGAGATGTCAACTGCAGTTAAAATGGGTTCTTGCTGAAGCTTCGTGTAATAGAGTTTATACCACAATATGGTATAGCGAGTCACTGCCATGGCTCATAACATTGTTGAAGGATGCTTCTCTTATCTTCTTAACTTCAGATAAAAACTATTTTAACTAATGTCTGTCTTGTAATAATACCTTAAAAACTGAGCAAATGATTAATGTAGCTCTATACCCTCACTATGAAGCTAATTTTGTAGTATAAATTAATATGCATTGGTAAGGTGTGCAGAGGTTTCTGACACGACGTTATGCACAAATTGCTCAAGAGCCGTCCACTTGTTGGTTATGAAAGAATATTGATTGCTTCTCAACTGGCTGGCAAATAACTCAAAGCGGTTGCTAGATGACAATGAGGGTGTCGCACCAAAACCCTCTTTAGGATTGCTTTGGTTGCTAATAGGTTGTCGTGATCAACTGTTGTTTTCATGGGAAAGGCTAACTTGTCTGCAAATGCTCACCAACCGCTAACCAAACGATAGTGAAAACCTGAAAATGTGTGACACCAAGCACTTTTTCCTCCAAAGTAAAAGTTATGCCAACACTTTTCAAAAGACTTAACAGTCTCTGTTTCCAGTATATGGAATATGGAATAAGGCTACAGTCACACAAACTGTCATCATGACTGTCACACGTCCACAATGGTGGAGAAGTTAGCGTGTGGTTAGCATGACTGGAAAACCTCAACAGAAAGCTACTCTTGCCACCTCTTGTGCAAACACAGTGGGTGAGAGAGACAGTGGGTTGTCCCATTTCCAGCATGAAGAGAAAGAGGTCCGATTCCCACTTAACTGCATTCACAAACAACAATGGATGAATAAAGCAGGGATTATAAATCCACTAGGGTCCCACTGATGTCAAATTCGTCATCAGACAGTAAATGTGAGGGTATGTGTCTGCCTGCACGTTGACTAATTTACATTTAATTTACATTACTATGCACCAACTACGCCTGCGCCCAGGCGGCACACTGCAAGTGGACTTCAAAGAAGTATAACAGGAATGATTACTCTCCCTGTCCATGTCCATAACAGAGTTTAATCCAGGCTTTAGCGCTCTGTAAATAATTAAACCAATATTAGTTCAGTGGAGAAAATGGCTTTAAGTAACTGTAGTTTCCTTTATATTTGATTAAGTTATTTTTAGCTTCTTTATTACTTTTTGGTGCTTTTTTGAATGTTTAATAATTTTACTTGCAGGCTATATGTTAGCTTAACAGTAGCGTTATTTTGTTAAAAATCCCTCATGCTTATACGCTCAGTGTTCAGCTTGCAGCAACAACACAATGAGCATTTCAAAACCATCTACAAAACGGTTAACCAGGGTGTACCGGACCATCTATCCATCCATCCATCCATCTTTTCATTTTTTACTTAACCACTCATCCAATTTAGGGTCACATGGCTGGAGCCAATCCAAGCATTCATAAAGCGCCCCGTGAACATGGCTGACACAAAGAAGCAGAAAACCACTCACTGCTAACCGCTGTACCACCGCAATCTCCAATCAAACATTGGATGTACTTCTTGTTTACTGGACAGCTACATCAAAACTTTCTGGTAAAACACTGCCCCTTGGTGGTTCAAACTTTAGGTAGAAATGTCAAATTATTAAATTATGCAAACAAAAACTAACTTTAACTACAAGCAGCCACTGTACTTTAGTGCTTTGGTGAATGGGAACAGTGTGAGAAACAAACATAATTCTCTACTGTTTCACCTCATTTATAATGCATGATTGCTCTGGCTTTAAACCCTCAGTGGTGCTGTGATGAGCCAAGGTCAACTCTATACCGTCCACACTCTATACTCCAAGTTTTTGATTAACTATTTGATTATCATAGGCGCAAAGCAGCACAACTCATAAACATTTAACGACTGAGGGGGAAAAAAGCCCCTCTCACTTGACTCCTGGCATTTCACCCCTAAAAGAAAAACCACACACATGCTGCAGGGTTTACGGAGAAACTGAAACAGTTGGCTTTTGCAAATAAACTGAGGTGGGATTTTAGTAGCGAGAAAACACTGATGGGGGTTGAAATAAATCTCAAGCAGTGGGGATTGCCTGAATTATCAGTTTCACATTCACAGAGACTCTGAAAAGGGGGATTTTTTCACTCTAAGCAACAGTTGGCTTCACAGAAAACACTTCATGTGTCTCAACTTGCAAACCCAAAGCAAGCTATTGCTGAAAGAGCTGTTTACTCATTCGCTACTCAAACCATTATTTATCATCCATGCATTGAATCCAGTAGAGTGCCCATAATGTCGCCCACATCCCCCACCAAAAGGGGAAACCTCCATATCAACCCAGCAGGTAACTACAACTCTGCGTAAACAAACTTTTTCATATCGCACCTCACAGCGAGCTTTATTAAATACACGTTGTTACATGTACCCGTATGAACTGTCTCAGGGCTACAGCTGTACTGTGACTAAGAAACGTCATGCGTGCTGCCAAGAAAATATAGAGAAAACCTGCAAAATACAAAAGCAAAGTTTGAACCAGCTATATCCGCCTTTTTCCCCTGGCTCCAACTTTTTTAATTTCTCTTCTTCATCTGTCTTCCGCTCTCACAGGAACAAGAGAGAGAGAGAAAGGGAGTGATAAAGAGAGAAGACGAGGCCTATACATCAGTGGGATTTAATGCTGCCTCATCTTGCTCAGCCCTCGTATCACATGGTGTACAGCATCAATAATTTTTACGAGCCAGCGCCTTCCTGTTGGAACCACACGCTCCCAATCACGCATCTTGGAACTCATTTTCCATCTTTATTTTCTGCATGTAATTGCATAAAGACATTAAAAAAAGAGCCAGCCAGCCAGGATATAATACCACTCGCTGGCTGAACGGTGATATTAAAAGACAGGATGCTGGCTGTGTGGTCGATGCTTTGGCAGCATTTCACTTCTTTGACATAAATAAACCAAAAGTGAAGAAATCTATAAATTAACTACGTCTGATAATTTATACATTATCAGACGTGGATAACTATCTGGATCACAAATGAACAAAGTTGAACAGTTCTTTAAGAAATCAAAGTTTCCTTTTATCTTGTTTATTTGCTGAGCTCTGTGACTGTCGCACCAAATATGATATCTTCACAGTCTTCTGTCACTTTTACTGCAGGAAACTGGAACAGAAGAGTGCACTTCTGAGGCACTAAAAGCTGCTGTTGCAGTAAAGGGGCACAGACAGTGACAGGATAAAGTCAAAAGGGAAAATCCAAAATGACTGTGGTGCTTCAGACATGGATGATGCTTCAGTTTTTGATTTTGTAACTGCCATTTACTGAGCAAAAGGAGGCTTTTATTCCAGCGGGGAAATGGAATTCTGTTAACACAAAGTATCCATTTCCCTTCACAAAGATCAAGGGTCAACAAAAAAATCAAATGCGCACAAAGTGCACAAAGAGGCCAAATGAAACAAACTTGGCAGCTAGAGAAACTTTGGGGTTTCTCTCAAATGTCTGGACACACTTTTAGAACAGTGACTGAATGTTTTGTTTTAAATGTTTCTGATAAATGATTTGCATGAGGAGGATTTAACCAGAGTAGTGTCAGCTAAAGGTCAGCAGGGCTTAACCCAGAAATTCAGTTTCAGTTTCACTTTCATGTCTGCCTCAGTGTAACATAATGACAGCACTGTCACTGTCTAAGAGAACGACATTTCAGGGAAGGAAAATTGATTCCCCGACAGGGGTTAAGGCAGAAGAAGCACAAACCAAACACTGAAACTTAAAAGGGGCTGGAAAGCAACATCATGTTCTAATCTAGCAGCCACATTGGATCCTATGGTACACACGATCTGGTAACTGGTGGTAGATGTATACTTGTTCTTGGTGTTAGTTTGGTTTATACTTTATTCCTTGTATCCCTGTTTATTCCTGCCTCCTTTGTGTTTTTCTGTCTGGATTGGTCTTTTTTGTCTCCCTTTCCAGTTGTGGCTGTTTTATTTCATTGCCTGTTCTTCTCTGTCTTGGTTAACTTCCTCCAGAGTCATTACGTTATTTATCCCCGAGCTGTGTTCCCACCTGTTTTCCATTCAATCATTATCCTGTGTATATATTGTCTCAGTCTTTCCTTGTCCTTTGTTGTGTTCTCTCTCATGTCTCGTGTCCTTCCTCCAAGTGTGAGTTTTCTTGAAAGAGTCTTAATGATTAACTACTTCATCCTGACCTGGCTTATTTTGTGTTAAATGAGAGCTCCTCATTAATGTTGCTTTTGAGTTTACTTCTCATTTCCTGAGGTTTCTATTTTGGGTCCAACTCCTTCCTGATACACAGCCTGTGCCTGACAGACTTTCTGTGTTAACCCTACAATGGACTGGTGACCTGTCTAAGTTCTACCCTCCCTTTTGCTGCAGGGTACAACACACACTCACAGCTGGGACAGGCTTCAGCTCCCACCCTGACTACCCTGAACTGGACAAGCAGTTAGGAAAATAGATGAGTGTGCACTTTTTTTGCCCAGAATAAATGAGGAAATGATGCCAAATCAACATGAAAGTGATACATAGGCATAAAGACTGCTGGACAATAAATTTGTCTTGTTTAATCTACTTGCAAATAAAACATTGCTTTATATGTTTTATATTTTTAGTTTTTTGTAAAAAAAAAAAAAAAAAAAAAAATCCCACCAGATTAATTGCTGAGCTTCAAAGGGTTTTGGTGATTTGTAGATTGGTGATATTTCTCAATGCTAAAGAGAGCTTTTGGGGGGGGGGATCCCTCCTGAATCAAGTCTTCATCCCACTTCACTTCAAATGTGCCTTGACTTGACCTCCACAGTCTTGTCATCACTATAAGGTCACAGTAAATGGTTACTGCACAAAACAAATTTTTGTGACTGTATATAAAAGATGGCATTTGACATTAGCATTGTGCCACTTACATCTTTCTCTGGCTAGAAGTGACGATATTTCAATGACAGGGTTAAGTATTACATCATCCGCTAACAATAGCATCCGTGATGTGTAGCAGACAGCTAAGGGGTGAAGTTACTATGCAAGCGCTCTTCTCAAAGAGGCCATTCTTTTAATCATGCATAACTAAGGAGGAACAAAAAGAACAAAAATCAGCTAGTGTACAGTGAGGGGTTTTTTTTTGTGTCAGATGTTGCATATTTATTCCTGCTGTAGGTTTTGTCATTTTGGAGTCTCTGGAGACATATTTATGGAGCTGGCCTGAAGTGGCTGTTTGGGACACTGCAGTTTCCAGCACTTGCATGTTGAGTAATTTTTCAGTACACAAGATTAGTGCTCATGGCAGATTTATGGTGCAATGGTTGTGTCTGTTTGTGTATGCATTTGCCTATGAAGCACTTACAAAGAGCCTTATGCAATCTATTTGCAAACATACTTGTGAGCAGTCCTTCAAAAGACCAACAGCGTAGATGACGCTGTGCATTAGTCGAGCGCTTACTGGTTTAAAAGTGAGCCGGAACAGGGAAAGGAGTGATCGCGGATGTGGCCACAAAGGGAAACGCGTGACCGTACAATAATACAAAGAAAAACAACAATCAGGCGACCCCCTACATGCAAGCATTTGGCGACAGTGGGAAGAAAAAACTTTTAACAGGAAGAAATCTCCAGCAAAACCAGGCTCAGTGAAGGTCAGGCATCTGCTGAAGCCAGTCGTGGCTCCGGGAGACAGTTTTCACTGTTTTAACACTTGTTTCAACTCTTTCAGTACAAGTTTGCTCTTCTCTGCAGCTGGATGAAACACCAACAGCAGCTAAAGTAAAAGTAGCCCACAGACTGGTTGTTTATGAACCTGCCCCCTGGTGGCAGAAAATACCTACAGCATGTAGACGATGATCTGCAGAGCTGTCCGTACGCCCTACTTAGAACCAAAGAACCATGTTTAACCCTTAATTGTTGCCTTTACGTCTTTATTCTCACTGTTCTTCAACACCACATGGACATGAGAATGGACACAACAACAGTCCCAGTAAGAAAGGTAATAAAGATATTTCCAAAAAATATTGAACAGTTTCTTTCAAACTAACCTTGAACACAATTCAAAAACAGCTTTGCTTCTTCTCTGTACAGCACATGGACGTAACATTTATTTAAATAACTCGAATGATTAATGAAACATATTTATGAAAATCCAGTTTCCCTGAACCATCAATGAAATAAACACAGCAGGAGCTACAGAGACGAAAGTATGAGAGCATTTTGCAGTTTTGGCATACAGCGATTTTTGTGCACACTCACTCATGCTCACCCAGACATGCTGAAAACCACACAGACACACTTATGCGCACATACACATTTGCCTGAGGGGCAAAAAGCTGTAAGAGGGGGAGGTGGAGACATATTGATTTCTCTGTCAACTCTTTGATAGAAAACCCTGAGGGAGCCCTTGCATCCGCTTACATCCCTTTAGCTGAGTGAATTAACCACATTTACGCTTTGGGCAAGAACACACAAGCATTGCATTAAACTGAAAAAAATCTAATAGTGAGATGTCTACTTTGAAGGAATTTCATGCCCCATTTCCAGTATTAGCTTTGAAGAAACTGTCTGTGTAATCAAGCCAAATGACAGGCCACAGAGGAAAGTAAATATGCAAAAGACATGTAGGGCTGATAACCAGTTTGACATCAACAAGTGAAAATGCTGGAACTTGAAGTCAGGGCCGGCACGAAAGAGATTAAGGCTTTTGTTTTATCCTTAATCTGACATGCAGTAAAACCCAATCCTCTCTGCTGTCTCTCTATGAGAACCACACCACACAGCCTCCGGAATCAGGAAGAAGCATCGCTGCCCCGAGCTAAACCCCCAAAAGAAAAACACACACCAGACTCAACAGTACACACTCATGAGTTAACACATAACCAAAGCTCTTTGTTCTTGCTCAGTGGCCCAATTATTGTCTGCTTTTTTTTCTTGACGGATGAGTCACATTTCTTTTTCTGAACACAGACCCCGGGTCCACGAACACACCATTAACTCACCTACTCCCAGACTGACTCACTGGACTCCTCTTCAGTCACTAGGTACTTATTGACAAGCCAATGACAAAGCTAAGCCGTCTCCCACAGCTGAGAAAACACCAAGGCTTTGTCGCTTCCTCCCTTGCGGCATTTGGAGGAAAAGTTCTTTCAAAACTTTAGCCTCTGCTAATTGACTTCAGTCAATAGAGGCACAAAAGCTCTAACCTTAGCAAAAAATGCTGCCTCCTTTAAATTATGTTGACTTTTATGGTCAGTATTTTAATTTTCTGCTGGTATGCTGCTACTGCTCTCACTGTGTGGTCTTTTCTCGAATACTACTGAGATAGCGTGGTGCATTTCTTTTTCATACGGCGTAAAAGATTAAACATATTTTCCTCAGTCGTATGCAAATGAATGCGAACAGCAACTCATCATATAAATCCCAGCAATGAAAAATTGTGATTGCTTGATTCAAGGTGGGAGTGCTGGGGGTGGGAAGTGGGGTTGCTTAAAATCAACCCCCTGCTTACTGACATCAATTTGTCAAGTAAATCACGAAAATGTTGATGGTGAAAAAGGTAAATGGAACTCAAACCCCTTTTGGCAGAATAAAAAGCAGATCACAGATCCTCAAGAATGAAAACTTTTATATAAAAAGTCACTTAAACCGATTCCTGAATTCAAATGACATTTCTGTTTTACTGGGCCAGTTGTTGTGGTGGTGGGAGCATTTTGTATTCTTAATAACTCTTGCGAGTCTGATGGTTGTCAAAGACGAAAAAGTCTGGGACAACTGGTGGCTTTAAGAGTCACGAGAGACTGCAATTACTGTAATCCCCACTTTTGGCTTCAGTTTCAAAGAAATGGATGATCGCATCCCAATTCAGAAACACATTCCCATCACACAAAACAGTTTCTCCTACAAGGAAGTGAGACAGCCAGTCATAGATACAAACTGTCCCTATTACTCAAGATTATTAACAACAAATGATTGTGCAAAACTGTGAAATATACTGAAGGGTGAGCAGAATTACATGCAGAAACATGTAACCCAGTGATTCACGTCCATATGCTACTAACACTGTTGTCAACAGGAAGCAGTCTTAATAACCTCTGACACTTGAAAACAAGCTGAAGCAACTCTTCACATACTGATGTGGTAAAACATTTCAAAACCACGTGAGACAGAAAAACTCAACAAAACCCGAGTACTGCCCATGTCTGGACTAGCAAAGCAAATGTAGACATAATTTACGACCTTTTATTGACACATTTTCTCAATCACCAGACGGTGAGGTCATCCAGAATCTGAGCAGTGACTTTTATCTCAAATGCATCTTGAGAACAAATCCTTGCCCGATCGGTCAAAGGATCAGAGGATTTAAATGCTTATTCACAAGCAGCAAAACTTTCAAGTTACTTTCAACAGAAAAAAGACAGAAAAGCATCTGCGAGGTTTGAAGATAGCAACGACTGATGTGAGTCAGGGAAAGGTTAAGTCATTATCAGCCGAAGTCTTTCCAGACTTTAACCTTTCCATGAAGTTTTATCAACTTCCGAGCTAGCTTTGCACAATAGTTTGGGTTGATGTTTATGGTTAACTCTTTAATTCCAGAAAATAAAAGCATGAAGATGAATGGACTACACTGAAAAGTTGGAATATAAAAATATACCTTCATTAATTACATCCATCTGTTAGGGTAATATAGTCTTACTTGGTTTGGTGCACTCAGTAAATAATAATGGTTGATAATAGCGACTGGTGTGCAACTGATGTTATAGTGGGAGTTATCTTGTTGAATTCTCACTTTTTATGCTATTTTTCATGTTTTAGAATTTAGAACTGTGTGAGCTCTCTCCATCTTCCATGGCTTCTTCCAACAATCCAAAGACCTGCACGTTAGGTTAACCAATAACTCTGAATTGGTTGTAAGTGTGAATGTGAGCGTGAATGGTTGGTTGTGTCTACATGTTAGCCCTGAGATAGACTGGTGATTTGCCCAGGGTGTCACCCCCCTTTCACCCTATAACATCTGGGATAGGACCCAGCTCACACCGAATAAATGGAAGAAAACTGGATGGATTGTTCACCACAGTGACCGTTGTTTACTGTAACTCAAGATCACCTCCAAAGTACAGCTTGGTCTAATTGATCCTGATCTGATTATTCTTTTCTAGTTTTGAATGGCAGAAGACTCGACTGAACTAAACAGACCCCTGGCCTCCACCCCACCCTACATCCTTGAGAAGCATTTTTTGCGAGCTAAGCCTTATCATCCAACATCAGAGCCAGACCTCACTAATGCTCTTGTTGCTGCAAATCCTAACAGCCAGGTTCTAAATCTTTTTCAAAGCTTTCTCAAAAGACGGAGGTTTCACAATCACATTCAGGTTTAAAGCCTGGGTGTCAGCTTCCTTTTTTCTGAACTTGGCATACTCGCTAAGAAGTAAATCCAATCTATAAATGCACATATAAGATGAGAGACACCTAAAGAAAAAAAGTGTTTGACAAAATGTTTGATAGTGGTTTGCTGCAGTGTTTTGCACCATCAAGGGAAAGTTGGACTTTAATGTGTGCTTGACACTTGTATTACACCCTCCCTGGACAGAAAATGTCAAACGGATTTTGCTTTTTGGTGGAAGCTGCCACTTTAAGGATGAAATTGGGCCCTTTGGTGAGCAGCAGTCAGCTCTGAAGCTTTCACACGGCGGAAATGTCACCTGTCATACGAACTTACTGTTTGCCAGCACTATGTGCATCACTTCTGTTTGACCCTCTGGGTCTGTGCTTTAGCTACTGTCATGCCCTATAACTGCAATTAACTTGGGAGATCGAGACCTGCCGCAGTCAGAACCCCCCACATTAACCAGCCTGGCTTGTATAGAGACTATGAATGACTAGGGAACACGAGGAGCTGCCCATTAGATTGCAATGAAAGGGTATTTAATAGTGCTGGCCTACTTAAAATCGATTCTTGGGCAGCATATGACTCTATGTAGTGAACAGCAGTTCCATGTCCTGTAAAAATAAAGCTTGATGTATCAAAGGGTAGAGGAATCACTCCACTGTACAGCCAGTTTCTAGAGAGACTGAAGTGCTGATGCACTGGCTTTTCAGTGTAGAACTTCAAAGTTACTGTCCAGAAATGTAGACTTCTCTCAGCCTTCAAAAAAAAAGCTTTTTGAAAATGCACAGTGGGACATGGGTGAAATATAGAGAGTACACACAGTTAATCTATTCTTTTTCATGGTCTTTTGTGAGTTTATACGTGTGTGTGTGTGTGGGTGGGTGGGTGGTGATGGTGGCATCTTTCAATAACCGATTCAAATGCTGTCAAAGCTAGACAGGAGAAAAAGGAATGAAGAGGAGAAAAACTCGTGGAGAAACAAAAGTGAAGAGGGTGTTGTTGAGACAAAGAAACACAAGACAGTGAGCAAAAGAAAAATAATGAGTGAGATGGGAAAAAAGCAGAACTGCGCAAGAAGATAAAAGAAGAAATACTTTAAAAAGTAGATGCTTTCTACGTCCTTCAGCTGAAGGTGTATGGTGTGCTCAGTTTAGATTTTAGGTCTAATTTCCTTCTCCTGTCTCTCTTTTTTTAAAGTAGCTTAGTTACTTGTATTGGAAGCAAATGAACTGAGTAGAAACTGACCTTAACACTTAAAAAAGGAACCCACTGTGTAGAAAGGCCATTTATTTCTATAACACCACAAAGAGCATCTGGTTTCCAGTACAAACTGCCCCCCTTATAACCTGTCTTTACCGCAGGGAGGGATTCACACACAGAAACAGCTCCAGACCTGTTGATTTCCCAGCATGCCCTGCTTACATTCCTGACCTCCTTCTGTCACTCTTTTACTTGACTCACCCCTGTTGCCTACATCGACGTCACCCCCCACACTTAAAACCCCCTCACACTCCTCAATTGCTGCCTCTGACTACAGGCTGAGCAGTCGAGAGTGATTCAAGAGTGATTGTCAGTTCGCATTTTAAAAGATAAGAAAAAAACCCCAGTTAAAGATAGTAACAGCTTGTATGCACAGAGGACACAAATTTCACCCTCGTGCAATCTTGGTCAAGTTGCCTTTGAGAGTGTGAGGTGACCGTGTCCTGATGAGACTTGAAAGCCGCTGCCCTGCAGAGCTGTGAACCTAGTGAGAAGGCCAAAAGGGAACGATACTTTCCTTAACCTTCTTGCCTCATTTTTTTCAAAGAAAAATGTGCACCCAACAGAGTTGAACAACACAGTGCGATAGTGAAAAAAGATCCCATAAACAGTTGTTTCTCCCAGCTCCATCAAGACTGTGCTCAGACAGATCATTACTCAGTGTCCAAAGACAAACCTTTCCCATTTGTTTCGGTGAGACTAATACATCAGCACAGCAGGGTTAAGGATACACAAGGCACAAGAGAAGAAACATTGAACACCACTAATGCAACATGGTGTCCAGCAAAAACTCCGGCTGTTTTTAATCCTGCTCTCATTGGGAGGAGTCTGGCATTCAAAAATCCTTAAAACTCATGGACATACGTTTCAAAGTGCATGCTCTGATTCCTGTTTGATCTGCTTATTGGCTGTGGGGACATGGCATCGTCAATGAAAATATATCATTTTTTTCAGTCTTATTTCAAGGCCTACGAAGAGCAAATGCTTGTACCCATCTGTTGTCACGAGACAGGGAAGAGACAGCAGATAAAAGTCATAAACCAAAAGTGTTAAACAGTCTATAAGGATGCAGACAACAGAACTTGGACCGTGACAGTAGAAATGACTGCACTATTTGCAAGCTGAAATCAATTTGTAATTTCTAGTTTCTACTGCGAACGGATCATATTTTCACACGTAAAACATTACTGCGGTGTGTGGTTTGTTTATTACTTACTGTGCATAGAGCCTTGCTGGTGACTTGACACTTTAGGTGGGCTGATCCTGCTTTTGGGAGGGACCCCCTCCATATTTTGGCCCTTCTCACCTGGATTCTGGCTAGGGGCCTGAATCTCAGACTGGGTCTCACTCTCTGCTTTGTCCCGTGCCACAGCTGCTGTTAAAGACTTTTGTCTGCTCAGGATGGCATCACTACCTGCTCTCATCAGCTTCTCGCCCACGCTCAGGACCCGGGTTCGACCTGCCACAGCGGCCGCACTGGGGTATTCCTTCCTTGGGGAAGGCAGCTTGGATCCACCCCCTGCCGGAGGTGGCCGGGAAAGCCTGGAGGCTTTAGACATCCTGCAGGTTAGTGGATCAGTAAAGCTCCTCAGTCCCTCTCAGCCGATGGTACTGCAGCTATGTCCCATGAGCAATCCAGAAGTTTCTCAGGTCTCAGTGAGTGTGACTCTGTTACTCTTTAGCTCCAACGTGTTGTGTGGTAGTGCAGGTAGGCTGACAGGGCCAGACGGAGGGAGGGCAGGAGGAGGGCACTTTTGGGAAGCTGGGTGGGAGGCAAAAATGATGGTAAGGGGGTGGGGAGCTGTGTGGTTGGAGGTTAATAGCTCCTTGGAAGGTGTTGCCTTCTCCTGGCGTGGCCTCCTGAGATCATCATCCAAAGCAAACGGTAGACGTGTGTGCAAGTGTGTGTACGTGTTGGTAAATGGGTGTATGTGTGGATAAACCTGTGGAGTGACAGGATGTGCTGTGCCAAATGCAAACAGAAAGTCAGGTCTCCAGTGTCAGCGCATTCCGGCTTCTTAATCCCCTCTCTGCCTCTCTTTTCGCGTCTGTCACACTCTCTCGTTCTCCATCGCCCTCTCTCTTTTTCTCGTGCCCCCTCTCTTCTTCACTTACGCTCATAATATGGTTGTCAACTTCTTCTCTTCTACTTCACGGTAAATACTTCTCCCCCATGTCACTGTCCTCTTGCGCCTCGTCTCTCCTCTTCCCTTTTGCTTCGGTTCACTCGCTCTTCTTTGCTGATGCACAGCGGGTAACCATCCCAGCGCTCCGGCAGGCGGTAAACAGAGAGAGTGAGAGAGAAAGATTTAGAGACTGCGAGAGAAAACGGGGGAGGAAAAAGAGCACCGGGGATACAGAAAAAGTGCCGGCAGAGGCTTTGTGGAGGAGCCCTGCTCTTCAGGTGCAGCTGCTCAAGCTGTTCCAGATGTGTGTGCAGCACTTCACGTCATCAGCCAACCGCTCAGAGCCACGCTCTGGTAGAATCACCACTTCACCTCGTCCTATTTTTCCTTTTCCCTCTCTTTGTTCATCTTTTTGCTCTGACGGTCTCTAGTTATTAACATCCAGTCAGCCTGTAGCCTTCCCAACGTGATGAGATGTTCGGCTTCCAGAGGCAGGAATGCACACACACGCACACATGCACAACACAACACACTCAGTGGTGGAATTTAAAGAGAATTACAGAGCCCTAAGAAGTGGAATGTTACAGCGTGTGTGTGTGCAAAACACACACAGTGAAGCTATTCTGAACTGCCGCACCGACGACATCGGCTGTGACAAGGGGAAAAAAAAAGAAAAGAAGTTGGCTGGGAGAGAAAAAGACAGGAACATCAAGCTCTTCTCTCTCTCCGAATCCCCCAAAATACTCTCTTTTCTCACATAAAGCAAACACATTTCTTTTTCTTTTTTTCTGACAATGTGCTTGAAACAATCAGCTGACCCATGAAATTTCTTCTACAGCACACAGTGATCACTGCCAGACAAGCACATAAAAGTATGAATCAATGTTGGTAAGGAGAGCAGAGAAAGAGCATAAAGAAGCAGCTTTCAATCTTAAAAGCAAAACACTTGTATTTATTTTTATCTGTTTATATGGTGTAAAAAATTTATATATGTATATACATCTCTCTCTCTCTCTCTCTATACATATATATATATATAAATATATACAGTTTGCTGATGCTGACAGGCTCATTAACTCTACCAGCAGGTCACCTTTTTTTTTTTTTTAGCTCTGAGGCTGTGGCACTTGTGTAATATTAACAAGGATGCAAAATGGACATGTGATATATTGCACAGGGATGTGATTGCGTGCGTACTGACTAAGCACTAGAAAATGGATTACAGTGAGCGAAAGGATCAACTGTGGCCAGGCAACACATTATAAAAGAGCAACAATCCACATGGACTGGGCTACGAGCTCAGTGACGATTTCTCCTTTTGGTTCTGCACCACTCAGATAGGAAAAAAACACTGAAAAGTCCCAATACAGAAAAGCCAGATGTGATATCCGCTGCTATGCTTGGAACTGTTAAACCGGATGGCATGATTAAATAGCGCAATAGAAGTTTACATAGCAATTTAGAGGTAAAACACACACACATGCACTCTCTGTACAGAAGATTCAAGCTCCTCCCTCCAGCGGATTGCCATTTTCACTACTAAGCCCTCTCATCATGATGGGAAACATTACTGATCATATAGATATGAAACAATAATTATATGGCCACATATCTGTATTGCTTTAGATAAAGAGCAAAGCAGATTGACCTACATACTTTCCCAATGAACCGTTCACTGACAAAAATCTGAGGGCTAAGAACCTCATGGGAACTGCCGTATGTTTGATGGATTTTAGAAAGGGAGAAAAAGTGAAGAAGCTAGAGACATTACCATAAGATTAAACATCAGAATTGTGTCAGATTATATTTCTGTGTCACCCGTTTGGCAGAGTTCTCCCATGTTTACGAAATCGTAGCGCCAAGGATTACGTCAATCCTAAAAACTACAAAAAAGTGACCGTGATAAAACCAACTTCATATAGGTTTTACTCTGTGACTGGATGGTAACTCTCTCATACTATAGTTGAAGCTATTTGTGCATCTGTATGCTGGGAGTAAATGAAAGCCCTCTTTGTGGGCTGGATGCCTCCCAGGCTTGAAGCCAGTTCTGACTGTACGGCAGACAAACGCCGGGAACTTGGTTCAAAGGCTTTTAAAAACATAGTATTTAGGCATGGGAACGTAATTTGAGTTTCCCAATTGAGCCTGCAATGTGATACATCATAAAATAGCAATATCCAGACATGGCATTGATGTGCGTTTCAAACTAGAGGAGCAAAACAATCACCCACAAGTATTCTACCTTCACAAAACACTATTTGTGAAAGAGGATTATTTGACGTGTTGACAGCAAAAACCGTCAATGTTTCAAATATAAGCAGGGAGTAGGCAGCAGTTGGAGGACTGATATGTTTGAGTTGTGGCACTGTGGCATGGGTGGTTATAGGAGCAAAATCCTAGAAAACTCCAGCACTGCTGTGGTGCTTATGGCTTATATGTGTGGGTAGGAGGGGCTGTTCGGCATACTTAAGAACGTTAGAAGACTCAGCAGGGTTGTCTGAGTGCCTTTGTGGTATTTCTCTAATTAACTGCCTTCAGAATCTGACAGTTATTATTAGACCTGGGGGCAGAGGTTAAAAACTCACTCCCCATTAACTGAGCTGTAGCCTAAGCTTCCTGTATATTTTCCAGCACATGCACAGTTTTTGATAATCAGCAGAACGCTTGCTGTCAGACCTGAGAAACGTCTGACAGAGATCGTTTAAAGCTGCTATCACGAACATTTTTGTCATAATAGGTCAGGTGGTTTCCTGTGACTTTCATCCAATTATTTTTATTCTACTCAGCCGCAGCTCTATTTTCTTATCCCTATCATCACTTTCAAAGCACATTTTTCTTTAGTAAAATGCCTTTAAAATTGAATAATGACAAAAACAAACTGTGAACATCAGCAACGTGGCTTATGATGAACTTGCTAGTAGAAAGTGCTTATTTACTATGCAAGAATCTTGAGGCGTCCCTTATTTCTTTATATTTTGCTTCAAATGAGCCAGACTTTCTTGCAGCCTGTTGCAGAAACATATTTTTTCCAATTTCTTTTTTGTCGAATAGTCAAAAAATTGCAAAAGTAAAACAGTTTGACAGACAAAAAATGTATTTTTGCAGCAACAAGGTGATTCCCCAAGAGCTACTTGGCATGCCTCAACATGATGCGCTGTGTGTCCTTAAAAATTCTAAGGAAACTGAACAGGTGAAGGACAAAAAAAGAAGGCGCACGTCTAAAAAAACAAACAAAAAAACCATCTGCAGCAGTTGAACAGTGTCTGAAAATCATATCCTTAAGAAACAGGAAAAATCCAGGCCCTTCAAATGACCTAGTGTTCACTGAAGCATTATCAGAAATGGGCCCAGTGGAAGGGTGGCTGTCAAGAAGCCATTCCTAACCACGGGAAATCCAAATTTAACATTTTGGTTTGAATCATTATTGATATATACAGAGGTGAAGAGTGACCGCCATGTCTAACACAGGGTGGAGGCTCTTTCATGGTTTGGAGCTTGTCAAAATCTGTGAAATTATGAATGCAGAAAATGTACTGTTAGATTTTTAGCCATGCAGTCCTGTCTGGAAAGCATCTGACAGCAGCTTCATTCATTAACAATGATGCCAAACAGGCTGTCAGTGCACTAAAAAGGATACCTGGGTAGAAAAACATGCAATGGAACAATATCAGTCATGGATTGGCCTCCCCAGAGTGTGGAGCAGTGTGTAGCAGTGTGAGATCATCTTGGGGAGAAGAGGACAAAAGCCAGCCAGCATCCAAAGAAGAGCTTTGAATGTCCTTCATGATGCCTGAAGAACCATTCCTGAAGACTAACTATAAAAATGACACAAAAGCTTGCCAAAAAAAGTTCAGGCTGCGTTGAAAAATAAAGTCACACCAAATATTGACTTTCAAGCTCATTAGAATTGTACAAACTCTGTTTTTGCCTTGTATTTCTGTGTATGTTTGCACATTTCAATAAATAGTTTTCACCTATTTCTCATTTTTACAACAAATACGAAGAAATAAGTTGTGGCTCACGACTTGCACAGCACTCTATTTTGGAAATTGCCTGTTTCTTTATCAGCAAAAAGCTCCAGTATGTTCACCAACTTTGTCTGGGAGCTGTTTCGCGTTGAGCAGGTGGGTTTATCAGAGCTGATTTCCTGGAAACAGCTGTCTGCTGTGGTTGATGAGAGCTAATCAAAGCTGTGGATCACTGCAAAGTATCTGCAGACAGACTTGACTGTCTGTTAATGTAAAAAAAACAAACCAAAACAAAAATTTCAGTATCTGTAACTTACAAAGGACAAGGAGGTGGACCTGAGAGTTGTGGGATTTAGGAGGGAATGGGGGTGGGAGAGGGTAAGTTGTGTACCTCTCTGCTGAGGATTAAGGTTGAGTATGTTTTCCAAGCCCTCGGGGGGTTGGTTGTTTCTTTTCCTACATTCCATCTCAGAGCTCCCTCCCAACCATATCGTGAATCATTACTGACTGTAACATTCACTCAATATCAGCAGCTGAATCAGTTACTGAAGGCAAACTACAAGCTCGACAGAAACGCACAGGCACACACAGACACAACAGCGAGCAGGGAGGCAACTAGTGCTACAGTGTCTATGTGCAAAAATGCAGATTTTCGAACTAGGTTGCGACGCTCTCTCTCTTTCTCCTGGCTTTTCAGTCATCGTCCATGACGCATTACACGCCGCCACAGAAATACTGTTGAATAATTTTTAAACATACAGCTCATTGGAAACTGCTCTGTCGTGTAGAACAGGTTTAGTTGATTTAACCAGGCAACCCACATCACCGAGTCAAACTCTCAAGGAAGCTACAGTAAAATGTAAATGTTCTTCAGAATAACAGCTCCTCAGCCAAGCAAACCACCACATTTTTGTTCTCCGTACTTTACATACTCATAAAATGAACATTTGAGTCTGTCTAGACTTCATACTCTGTTTTTAATTGGTCAACAGCATCAACAACAAACTATGCCTTTTCTTTCCAACACAAAATCCTTTACTCTCCTCTTTAGATTTAGCTGTTGGACTGGTTCCAGCTCCCGGGGTAAAGAAAAGGCAACAAAAGAAGTCTACAAGACGATGAGACTCACTGACAGTCAGAACCAATTAGTCCCAACGCTCTGCTGCTCCCTGGGGAAAGTCACCTAGCATGTCACATTATCTGCTGCATCAAGACATTAAATGCAGGACTGATCACAGCAGCAGGGGCTGTCACTCACTCGACAGACAGCAGAGACGACTGCCCGGTCAGGAGAGCCGCTGTCTACAGCATTATCATCAGCTGTTGCTTAAACAAACAAAATTGACGGAGGTGAGTCTACATTATTGTTGACTCATCTGTGCACTAATTAAACATCAGAGCACGGCTTGATGTTTTAAAGATGGCTACAGTCCACTCGCAACTCTTTTCTGATCAGACTGAAACTTAAAGGACGATACAGCAGCTTTCAGTAAGGCCACAGATAATAAGTAGGATATGTTATGTTGGTATATCATGAGTGATGAGCTGATATATACTCATAGGCACTTCATTAGTTGCCCCTAAAGCCTTCAGAACTGCCTTTTGGCACATATTTTTGAATCCGTAGGAGGATCAGGCTGTGGAGAGATCCATGCTTTCATCGTGCTTACGTTAAATTCTGACCCTACCATCTGAATCGTTCAGCAGAAATCAAGACAATGGTCTTTTTTTTTTTAATGTTCTGTTGCAGATTTTGTGAACTGTAGCTTTAGTTGTGTGTTCAGAGATGCTCTTCTGCATACCTTGGCTGTAATAAGTGGTTATTTCAATTGCTATTTCCTTCCTATCAGCTCAAAGCAGCACACTCACTGATCACTGGATATTTTCTCTTTTTGAGACTAATCTCTGGAAATCCCAGTAGATCGGCAGTTTCTGAACTACTCAGACCAGCCTGTCTGGCACCAGCAATGGCGCGGCACTCAAATTCACTTAAATTACCATTTTTCCTTATTCTGATGCTCAGTTCAAACTTCAGCAGTCATGTCTACATGCCTGAATGCACTGAGTTGCTGCCATGTGACTGGCTGATTGCATGTTTGCGTTAACAAGCGGTTGAACAGGTGTACCTAATGAAGTGGCCAGCGAGTGTATATGATTTAGAACTAGGAGCACAGTTGTCCTGCCAAACAAATTACATGATACGTTTTTGTTCAAGAAGTACAGCTAGACTGTGACATATTCCCAGTGGTGTTTTTGTTTTATAAGATTTCTAGACTCTTGGTGGATTTGACACACAACACCACTGCTCGACAGCCTTGAATACTCAGTGGTCTTTGTTTCTTTGGCAAATTTACAAGTTTTTCAATTTATGATTTTCATCTGGTTGCGCTATGCTTCAAGTGTCTGATCACTAACCCTTCGAAACACATTGTGTTTTTTAAAGTTTCAAGACTTTTCAGGTGTGGTACCAGGTGTGGACATCTGGAATATACAGAAACATGATAGAAAACTTCAAACTTCTCATTGGAGCCACTAAGCACAGAACGGGAGTTTCTTCAAAAGGAAATGATGAATTTATCTTCTCATATCAAATTATTTCAGAGCACGTTGGAGCACGTTCAGAGAGTTTACAAGATCATCAAACAACTGCAGTTCCATGTAATTATAATGTGACTTAAGCAATGCCTGATGCGAGCTGACAGATCTGTTGTATGGACTCTACCATCTACCTTTAAAATGACCCCGACAGAAAGCAAACTCTATGGTCATACCATCTCATTTTGGTGCGATCTTGTCATTTTGTATCAGAGGAAGGATCATTGTCTAAAACGCTCTAAAGAGAATGTGCTGAATGAAGAGTCAATAACACAGCTTTCAGTAAGAATGCTGATTCTGCGTCACTGTGAAGTCTACCTCCTCAAGTCCTGTCTTTGGGGCCCCCCTGTGGCCTCATGAGTCACTCCGGCTCTCCACCCTCGACGGGCATGGACATGTGAGCAGTCACATGCTAACCGCCCCCTTACACACAGTTTGGAAATGTCCAAACATATATTTTCACCCTTTTACCCCAGAGGCAGCGGCTAAGCGTTAAACTCACAGCCTCGTCCTATCCTTTACGCCTCAGCATTTTATCAGAGCTTAGCTTCTTATCTGGACAGCCTGTCGAGTGTGTTATTGGAGGAAAACTGAATGCTTCTGCCTGAAGTCTATAAAGAGGATATGAGGACAGACAAACTACCTCTCCATTCAGACTGATGTAAATAAGAGGCTTCTCTGCTCTCTTTATGGCTTATTGATTTTTAGTTCAATCACTGGCTGCAGACCGAGACACAGAAAGGAGGAAGCAATAGAACGAAAAGAAAAGAGGCAGAGAGGTGTTGTTACCAAATCCTGAAAGAGCAGCATCTGTCTTACAACAAAGACAGAGCACATTCATAACAAATGATACCATAGAGCTCATGGGAGTGAAATAAGGACTTGCATACAAACAATCCAGCAAAAAGTACCAGATTCTTATGGCATAGATTCCTATAGTTGTCTCTGGTCAAGGCGGAAAGCTACCAGACAGATGTGATAGGAAACCACAAAAAATGTATTATGTTGTGAAAACAATAGTACCTCTGTGAAGGAAATAGGCAGATGAGGTTTCCAACATCAGCTCTGAGCTCTTTTAGATTGAGCAGTCAAAGGAAAACGCTCCAAAGCAAAGGATACCCAGGAAAAACACTTCCATCGGCTCTTCTTCTGTTACAAGCTGGAAAAATATAAGATATTCAAAAGCAAATAACTCCAAGATGAGATATCTGAAAAATCTGCAATTTTATCTCCAAGCTGCTCGTCATTAGCGCAGCTTAATTAGATGTGAATATAAAAACATATACACATGAAAACACCCAAGTAGGAGCACACGAATGCAAGCCGTAAGGGCCTGTTAGATCTTGTTTTTAGCGGCGTGTAAACAGCTAGAAGGAGCTAAAGGAGCCTTTTAGGGAATCATATATTATGGAGGACGAACGATGGCGTGCTGGGACAGCTGCAACCTTGGTTTCTTTCTGCTTTTGGCTCTTTTAAAGAAAGAGGGATCGAGCACACGTTCAAATACAGACCATAAATTTACTCATGAGTAACAAAATACCGCACAGAATTCAAGCTTTAACTTTATGGAAATATAAACTTACATGATGTGTGTCGTGTTCTTGGTTCAAGTCAGCAAATCTGGGGTTGAGCCAATAGGTGGTTCCACTTTGTGTATCCTTATTGATATATTTTATTTGTTTTCTCCTGTTTTATTCACCAGTGAGCTTACGTGAATATAATTCTATGGTGCAAAGAACAAAAAATATATATTTTCCAGACAATGGTGAGGATATTATGATTTAAAGGTAAGAAAGGCTTCATCCTAGCTGACATATGCTGCCAAGAATCTGCTGGCAGAACAATATGAGTCTTAATGTGGCCAACCATAAATCCTGCAGCAATTATTCAGGAGGTTTTTCAACCTGAAGTAACCAGTGTTTTATATCGATGACTTCCTCTCCACTGTCGCAGCTGCAGTGTGTCCAAATTTATGCTCACAACAGCTATTTCATTTGTGACCTTTAACATGTGAAAATGCCATTTGTCTAAGCGCTCTCAGGGGGATTGGGAATAATCTGTGTGTGTGTCTGTGTCTATATCCTGCATGTGTGCATGTCTGTGTGTAAACATGCTTGCCAAGAAAGTAGATTTTCATTAGAGGTTTTCATGGCTTCGGTCTCAAAATCGAGCTGACAGCTTTCAAATGAGCGATTACCAGCCCATAATTTTGCACACTTTCACTGGTAAAAACCACTCCGCACCACATCACAAATATATCAGTCATTTAAATTATATCACAAGTTGTAAATCAGACTATGTGGAACACACTATGGGAGTTTTACAGTGGTAAAGAGAGTCAGGAATGCATAAAACATTATAGGATTGTTTACAGCGTGACCTCATCAGTAATAAATTATTTGTCACCACTTAACAGCGTCTATTAAAATCTGTAATTAATTTCAAAGCTTGCTTTAATCTCAAAATCTTTATACCTATATGGGAAAAGGCAAGAAAGATTAAGCTAGCCAGCCATGCAAGGAGCTCTACGGAGCTTCAGTGGCATTAAATTTCTTCCATTCCTCATTGAACATCTTGGGCCTCCTCCAGTGCATAAAACCATAGATCCTGCAAAGTGCTTGCATGAGATGTGACTTACAGAACTGAGAAAAAATCTCGAGCCAACCTTCGTTTTTTATGTGTGGTTATAAGCAATAGTTCTTCAGGCTTTCTGAAGGTCTTTTAGAGGTTTTCTTTGGACACCGGTTGCTTTTTCACTTGTTTTAAGTCCCAACCTTGTACCTGAGCTTTTTCCGATGTATGTTTGGTTGTTTGGTAGGCCGCCTTACACTTACCTGTGAATAATTCAAGCATAAAAAGGCACCTAACTCAGAGCATGTGTCACTGTTGTGTCCACACATAACAGACAACTTAGCAAAGAACCTATTTTAAACTGTGTCTTTTAGCCTGTCACAAAAATACATAATTAGTTCCCATTTTTTAAATTCAATGTATGCAAAATCATAAAAATAGCACAGTTCATGAAACAGAAAATACATTTTTTTCACTAAAAAAGTGATTCCCAAAGAGAATTAGCAATGTTGAGTGTCTCAGCATTCTGTGCAGTGTGTCCTTGAAAATAAAGTTGAAGTAAATGAGAAACAAAGGAAGCAAAAGGCCTAAAAAAAAGTGATGAACAGTATCTGAAAGTCATATCCAGCAAAGACACGGCAACCCAGAGATAAATCTGGCTCTCGAGTTGAACTAGGTTCAGGTTACTTTATTTGTACTCGTAGGTAGATTTGGTGTACAGTCATGAGTCATCCATCCTCATATGCACATTTTCAATACAGACACAACAGACAGCAGATAAGCGTGGTACAAAGCACTGTAACAAAAGCCAATAATAATTTTGAGCATCACATAACCAACAAAGTAACAAAGCTATGACAAAGGCTGAGGTATGCCAAATTAAAACTGGAGACAACAGCAACACGTAGTCTAAAGAGCTAAAAATGGTTTGGAATAGGGGGTTACAAGAAGTAGCCACATGGGGAATAACTGAGGGTGTTCTTTGGGCATATTTTAGTGCAGAAACTATGCTGTGTAGATCATGTTGATAAGTTATTTCAAATATGGTTTTTTATACCGCAACAATGTGTCTGTGAAAGGGATGGGCGCCAAGAACTAATTTTATAGTGGTGCTGCTATCAGTGTTTATGTAACCTTAATTCATTCAGACATATCTGATGTTTTCAAATGTCTAGTGACAAAGTTTTCAGTGTCATCCAGTGATGTTTGGCAGTGCTGTGCTTTCCATTCAAGGCTGAAAAAGGAGAATGTTCAGAGTGTGGATTTGCTTTTCTATATTTAATGAAAATGCAGATAAATGCAGTCCATGTATTTCAAAATGTAGTTGGCCATAAAAACCAGAAGCCAGTGGAAAGGCTGACAAATAAGCATTTTTTTAACAAGAAGAAGTGCAGCATATTTTCCTGATTTATCATGACAGCCACTGAACTGGCATGCTCATGGTAATATGGTAACAATTGTTGTTGTTCTGAGCTCAGGACGAAGTTACCTCCGGTTTTGAGCACTAAATGAGCAGTAGATCCATCTTTGTCAGTTAGGATATCAATCAAACCCATTCTTGATTGTTGAATCGGGAAAAACAAGAAAGGAAAAAAAGTACTTCATAGGGCAGCCACTGAATTTTTTGTATAAGATTTACGACCCTTCATTACAGTGGAGTCTAGTTGTTTTAGGTACAGGATACTCTGTACCCAATTGTTAGCATAGCAACGAACAATGACTCCTATATATAGTTAGCCTAAGTTTGAACTTAGCAGGAACTGTGCAGAACTGCTCTTGACCTTAGATGCACAACACCCAAACACCCTCAAATATGCTAAGCTTGGGTTGATAAGCTTTCAAAAGTAGCCATCCACACTGTTCTGGCTACAGGGAGTATAAAAAGCAGCATCATTAACAATACAGGTATCAACTGACCTAATAGCCATGTGCAGAACAAGCTAGTATCAGCTACACATTTATATTACATATTAAACTGACTGTAGTGAGGATGAAACATTAAGAGTTTTCGAGAGCCGGAGATGTAAGACAAAAAACCTACATAATAAGTATGTTTTTTCCTAAATGTATGTGTCTGTGTGTGTGCGTGTGTGCAGTTCCCAAAGTCTCTGCAGTAAGGGAGCAACAGTGGGGGCAAAGCGACACATGAACTGCAGTGACAGCAAACACCAGCATCCATGTCACAACACCACAGGAAGTCCTCCAGCGGTACGCATAGATGCAAGTGGGCAGACCTACATACACACACGTGCACTGCCACACAAACACACAAGGCTTCAGTCAGCAGCAGAGATCTGCTGAACCAACAGCATGGGCTCCGCCTGGATAAACGCGGGACAGAGATAAGCATCTGACGAGGAGCAACACAAAAGGAATGAAGACACAAAGGACAGCACATTGGGGTCTAAATATGAGGTGTGAGATAGGTGGGTGGTGTTAAATTAAATCGCAGTTAATGGCGCTATGAATGATGGGATGGAGGTAAAGTTGCATGACTGAATGGACGAGTAACAGGGGTGCAGGGGCCACTCATGCAAGATATGAGGCCGAGTTTTAAGGGTTTTCTCTCAAGACATAAAGATTCAGTAGCTCCGCTCCTCTTCAATATGTCATGCCTGAAATTCTGCAGGAATAATGGCCTCTAAGCTTTATGATTTTCCTCTATGGCAATAATCTGAATTAACAGTCCAGTTCCTGGGCTAGAAATAGCATTTGCTTCAGGCTAATTGTAATAAATTGCATACGAAATAGCTAGCAGCAAATGTTGGCAGCCCAAGCTAAAGGAAAACAGTGCATTAGGTCGAAATGTACTGAAGGACAAATCTATTCTCACGCAACAACATATTTATCTGCTGAGTCTTGAGAAGCTTTGGGGGAAAAAAACACAGGGTTTCTGTCAGTGTCATTTAGAAGTGAAATGTTTTGCAACCACTGACCGACAAGACTCACTCACAAGCTTCAAGACTGTGCTGTGCTTAAGCTCTGCATAACTCCTAAGTTATGTCACTTCAGGGGGTCTTTGTTTTCTAAAGTTAATTCATCAAACGTGTCTTTTCATGAGGAAAGGGAACATAACTAGAGCACCAGCACACACGTGTTTTTGGTTGGCCTTCATTCTTAGAACTTAGGTCAGAGGTTAGTCGGGGCCCAACCCTCATCTGACATCTGCCCCGACCCTTTGCCTTGTCACAGGCTTGTGTACACACATGTTTCAGCCTTCGGGTCCAGTCAAGACTGAGCTGGACCCCCTTTGGTGTGTTTCCTGCGCTTTGTCGCACTTGGTCTCCCTAACCGTTTCTCCCGCTTCCCCAATGTGCTGATGAAAGAACTTCAGAGCCCTGATTCATCTGGGCCAAGGCCTCCTTAATGAAATGATGAACTCACTCAGAGACGCAGAGACGCTCTGGGTGCCAGAGAGGCTGATTAAAGAAAGAGTGGGAGAGAGAGGAAGGCGAGGGATAAAAATGTATAGAGGGGGAAAGGAGGGGGAAGAAATGCTCCTCTCTTGAGGTGGAACTAGTTCTTCAATCTCTGCTGCCCCACTGCTCCAAGTGGAAAAGGGAGGAGGGAGGACTTTGGCCAAAAACCCCCGAGTCTGATCCTCATTAAGAAGCACAAAGAACATCAAAGACTAACCCCAAACCTCTATCAGTCAGGAGCACCCACAAACGCAATGATATTAAAAGTCCTGGCCGCCATTCAGTGTCAAGTTCTGAGGAAGGTGCAGGGACTCGGGTAAATCTGGGCCAGGGAGACTTTGAGGTTATGAAGGTCAGTGGAAAGTTTGAGCTAACTCTTCCTCACCTCAGTCACTCCCCACTGTGAAAAAGCTTTTTGATGGCAGAAAAAGTAGGCGGCCATGATAACTAGCAGCTGTGGGTTAATAATGTTAACTAGCAGCTGGGAGTACATTCTTGGCTCAGTCAACAATGGTTTAGTCACATGCACATGAGTCACTAATCAGCTTTACTTTCCAGTAACATTTATACTCTCGCTTTGAAGTTGTATCAAGGTCACTTCTTCAAGTGTTACTTCTTATAGCTATCCCCATACAGATGATAACTATAGCAGTGGTAGTAATGATGTGAACATCTGAGGTAACTCTTGGTGACTTTTCTTTTTATTTGAAATGAATGCTAATCACAGTAAGCTGTGTTTTCATTTTCAAAAAAGATGGGAAACAACTTTTTTTATCTATCATAATGAAAATGCTGATTATACCAGCTTTAAGGCAAAGACAAGGCATCAGTTTATTTAACTGAAGTAATTTATTTTTTACAGTTACATTTGCTCTAACAGTATTTTCACTGTAAAAAAAAAATGTGTGGGCAGTAGAAAAAAAACACAAAGGGATAAAAAAGACGCACAAGAAAGAAAAAACAACCAGTAAAATTAGATTCTGGAGGCATTAAGGCTGTTCTTCATCATGGACTGGCTGAAAGTGTCGATTGTTAGAGAAATGGACTCTTAACCGTAATAGTGCACGTCGCCGTTACAGTTTACAACAGTTAATGAGTATACATTTAATCTTGGTCGTCCAAAATGTGCAGCTGGGCTTACTCTAATTGCATCATACCAGAATGACTCAACCAGCAGCGTCTGTTGTTGATACTGGGGACAAAAAACAGTAACAATGTCTGTTTTATTTGGCTCTGGTGAGGCATGAATCCAAAAAAAACTAAGTCTGAAATACTTATAAATTAATTGAATAATTTACAGCACACACATACACACACACACACACACACATGCAAACTTCTGTGCTTTATGGTTCAGCTTAATGTCAAGTGAGGGGATGTCTTAAGTATGGTCATCTCCGTCAACTGGTATTCAAAAGAGCTCTGTGAAGAAAAGTCAGGCAGCCAGGAAAGGTTAGCTTAAAGTCACTGTAACTTTAAAGTGAGAGGAATTACAATACCTTGTTTCAGACATACGGTTAATTCCATAAAAATCTGGACAGTTACATAATTTCTGTAGTTTTGCCTTTTTTACACCACGGTGGATTTTCTCATTTCATCAAAAAAAATCAAGAAGTGCAAACTTTTAGCTTTAATTCAAAGGTTTTCACAAAAGTATTGCATTAAATATTTAGGAATTACAACCATTATTAATCATAGTTCACCCTTTTTACAGGCTCACTGACTGACAACCAGTTTCACGGTCAGTTGAGGCCTGTTCCCTTATCGTTTTATGAGAAATTAAGCAGATAAAAGCTCTGGAGTAGGTTCCAGAGTGCTGGATATGCATTTGATAGCTGCTCACTGGAAATCATAATTGCCATTACATGGAAAAACCAAAATAAACAAGCTAGCAAAACCTTTAGACATGGCAAAATCAGTAATCCGGTATATTCTTTAAATAAGGAATGCACTGCAACACCAACAACAACCACAGCTCAGCAACACCAAAAGGCCGGAAAGACCACATGAGTTGACTAACGTGCAGGATGACAGAATTATTTCCATGATTAAGAAAAACAACTTCAAAACTTCTAAACAATTCAAGAATACTCTCAAGGAGTTAGACGTATCATGGTCAAGGTCTACAGTCAAGAGACAGCTTTGTGAATGCAAAAAGCACCGGCTACATTCAAGAACCAAAGGCCAAAGTAGACTTTGTCAGAAAACATGTAACAGAACCTACGCAGGCCTTAAAAAAGTTCTTTGGACAGGAGTTCTTTGGATTACGTCATGGCATGCATGTCTCCCATCGGATCAGGGCCGCTAGTGTTTATTGATAATGTGATTGATGAGTGGGATGTACCAGGATGAATTGTGTATGTAATGGAACACTGTAATGTCAAAGGAAATGCATAAGCATTTCTCAAGGCAAAGAAATTAGATATTCTTCAATGGCCAAGTCAGTCTCAACCCAATAGAGCATGAATTTTATTTATCAAATACAAAATCAAACAAGCAGCACCTGGAAGCTCAACATTTCCTTATATCCATGGACTCTACACTTCCAACAGTCACTGGCTGTAAAGTATTTTTATCCAAGTATTAAAAACAATATATATAAAAGACTATTTCCAGTACTTAACATTTTCATTAAGTGGCAGATCTAACAGAAGAAAACAGATAAAATGAAACCTTTAATTCATCCTTCCTTACATTGATGCATCAAAGATATCATCAAGCTTACATTTATTATTTCTGTTAAAAAGTTATTGGCAACATAAGGACTAGAGTTTGGAAGCACCAGAGTATTACTTTAGGATGACTAACAGAGTGATTGAAAGAGAGAAGCAGAGAATAAAGGACCGAGCTAACCTTGCCAAAAGGTCTGATGATTGCTGCCCTCTCTTTAGACTCCCAGCCACAGCCATTAAATCTCTTACACAACTGCTGGCCTTTGCAGTGGCTCCTGACAGCCAAGTCCGCATCATCATGGCATTCAGTGTCACATACAGTGCATAACAGAGAGTCTCGTTAAATATCACAGTTTTTCGGCCACTAAAGCAGCTGTACGCGCTCTGATAAGCTAAGGCGAAAGGTGCTGGGGCTGGGGAATAAGACGATGAGGCAAAATCATCATCAGTCATCAATCATAACAAAGAATGAACTCCACAGAGTGATTTAAAATTTGTTTTCCCTTTCTAATTGGGAGCATTTATACAAAAGAAATGAGAGAGAATTTCTGTAAGAGCCCTATTCATCTTTCAAATAGAGAATGGCTGGATTTAAATGCGGTAGGTGGTTTAATATAATAGAAAGGGCTCTAATTAAAAAAAAAAATCTTTTGTCTTCAGATTAAAGTATGAATCAAAGGATCAGCAGCCATTTGCCGATGCCAGCACCACACTTACTGGCATGCTGGTATTTCATAGACTATCCAGGGAGCAAAGTGGATTAGCCCAACTTGACCTGAAAATTCACAGGAAGTGAAAAGAAGGCAAAGAATTTACTGCGTATATAATGCCTATATTCATTTGCCCCTTCTCTCATAATAAATAGTATTTTTGATAAAGCAACAGGCCACTGCTTAGTCTGTCACTCCCGATTCTCCCTTCAGTCTTCCAGCAACCAGCTGGAAACTCCTATAATGTGCTATAGGGTCATCACCAAACTTCTCAGCACTTTCTGGATGGATGTTTTCCTCCCACAGCCCTTTGCTACGACCGCACCCAATCAGCGGCGTCCCATCCACTTACAAACACCCACTTGTAGCCTCGTGCTAAACCTCCCATTTATCACACTGACAGGAGTGGCTTGTGGTTATTGACTGGGAGTGGATTATTTTCCCATCCACAAGCGCAGTTATCAAATTAGATACTGAAGCAAAATGTTTGGAATTTTAAATAAGTGGTGTCAGATGGCTTGTTTTTATCTAAGTGAGCATAAATTACATATAACCAGGAGGGGCTTGTCAGGGAGACTATGTAAGTGAGAAAATGTGTTCAGGCATGTGTGCTTGTAGTTTTGGTTTACCTTATAGGTCCTGATGAAATGTGTCTTTTGCATCCTAGTTTGCACAGATTGTGTGTCAACGCAACGCATACTTACCACAAAATATTAGTATCTGGAAAAAACATGAAGAAGAAGACTCAATTGAACTTGAACCAAAACCAAGGCAACAAAAACTTAAAGAATTTGTTCAAGCACAGACTGACTGGCCAGGGACACAAATCGAGAGATTTTTTTAGCGGTCTTGGCCCCGACTGGTGATTGGACGCTAGTGAGTCTTCACTGTGAGTGAGGAAGACACAAAGCTCGCCAAAATAAACCACGGGGGAAACGTTCTTAACAACAAACCTAATCAGACGCTGAAATGACCTTCACCCAGTTGAACATGGACATTTTCAATTCAATTCAATTTTATTTATATAGCGCCAAATCACAACAAAAGTCGCCTCAAGGCGCTTCATAAAGAAGGCAACAAAGGCAAAGTGACGAAAGCTAAAGCTATCCAGAGCTCAGAGCCAGCCACAAGCCAGCAGCCTCGGTATGAGCAAAGAATCAGAGGAGTTATGAGGAAAATTAAAGAGATGAGTGAAAAAGAGAAAACTGTCCTGCTGTCAGGTGAACTTATAAATATGGAAAATTATGTAAGTACCTGACATTTGTTTTATTGTATAAATCTGATGCACTTTCTGTTGTTTGGTAAGGTAAAATATGTCATGTCATATTTCAATGTGGATGTAAAGAAACTGCTTTTTCAGTTATTTGTACCTCCTTATAGTAGAACAATACTTTATTTTTCATAATTATAATTGACAGCAGATCCTGTAATTTACTGCAGTTTGAGAGGAAAAAAAGTTTAACAATTTATTTTATTATGAAAAAGAAAACTGGAGAGAAGTTGGGTTTTGTTCGCACGTCAGTTACAGTACTTACTCACAAACAGCTTCTTCCCCTGGGCCATTCGGACTGTCAATAAACACTATCCCCCCACATCCTCAATAATCTGAGCCACGTCTGAGTAACCCCCATCACTCAGCCACTCACACACAGACTTTATTCAGTCTTTTCTTTGCACAACTTCCAAGCACTTTGCAGCTTGTTTTCTAATTTGTCTCTTGATTGCATATATTTCCCCTGTCTACTATTTATTCCTGCTGTCTACTATTTATATTTTATTCTGGCACAGTTGGTGTGGAGCACCCACAATTTCATTGTATATGTACAATGACAATAAAGGGCTATTCTATTCTATTCTATTCTATTCTATTCTATTCTAGTTCTTAGAAATATAAGCGATAAAAATCCGTATTGGCAGGTCACGCTTAGAGAAAAATTGGAAATTGGAATCAGATACGAAAATTGCAGTCGCTGCATCACTAATTTCCAGTCTTTGATCACTTAAGCTAACTAGCTGTGGATTTTAACCTCACATCTAATGAGCAGATATAAAAGTTAGCTGCGAAAAAAAAGTGAACAGACCTCCCACCCGGAATGTGTCCTATTCTCACAACATGAAAAATCAGTTTAAAAAAGGCTCTGTATTTTTCCAATTAAGACAATAAAGACTACACACACAGGGGTGTGTGTGTGTGTCGAGGCTGACCTCTGTGGCAGTGACCCAGAACTTTTGATTGATTTGGAAAGTCATTAAAATCCCAGTTGGTGACTTGATATCATCAGCGTGGAGTTTGATGATAAGCACCCCCCCAAAAAAGCCTAATTATCAGGTACCCCTGCACACTCATATACACAAAGACACACACTTAATATTAAGCATCACCACACAACCTCACTCACATGAACACTGCCTCATTTTCTCCCCGACTTACCTATTTGATATTTTCCTTTGAACATGACCTCGCTGCAACATCAAAGGAGAGGCTATTTGACTTCTCACTCATCTGTGTCCGAGTCAATTTTTTGTTCCCTTTGCTAAAAAAAAAATGTCATAAGGCCTGATATCATGCATCATTAGTGCTTGGGGGAGAACATGCAAAGAATGTTATTACACTCTGTTCCAACTGCACAGAAAGGCAACCAGATTGTCTCTAATCAGCAATAAAGAAGTACAGATATTTCAAAAACCACTGCTCGGGGTGGATGAATGACAACTGTGCAGAGAGCTATGGCGCGTTCGGGAGTCATCATTTTAACAGTGTACTTTCCTGCCTGTGTGCTATCAAGCCTTACATCCTCCCAGACTTAAGATGACTATAAACATGATAGACGTGTTTGTTTACTCCTCGACTCGTTCCACAAGCGACGAAAACTCAGTGACGGGAACAACAATGTCGAGAAGTCTGCAAGCTCTAAGCTGCAGCAGCCAATGAGGAGCTTTTACTGCATTGTGCTTAGCGGCCTGTGTGTAGCTGTTGCCGTGGAACACAGGTATACTTCATTATCCTGCCATTCGTCTCGTCTGACGTCGTGAAATTTTGCGTGCACTGCCAAAGTTCTACTGCTTCTGAGAGAAAAATGTAGATACTTCATTACATCCTCTTTAGGAAGGAACTCATGAGAGGGAACCATTAAAAAAAAAAACAGAATTTAAAAAAAAAAAAGGAGAGAAAACATCTGGTTCCTCTTCGCAGCACATCAGTGTCCTGCTGCTGGAAAGACAGAGAAGCCAGAAGAGGATGGATAATTCATTAGGCACGCAACGTTTAATGATGCAAAGCCATTCTGTGAGACGGCAGTGATGACTCAACCAAAAGTAATTCTAGCCACAATCTACTGTACAATAAGTCGCACTCGTCTTGTGGTATTTCCTTTTTTTCGGCGAGGGGGGTGTGTGGGGGTGGGGGCTTTTCAAAACAATATTTGCCTTTGACTTCATTTCTCAAAAATGACCTTTATGTTAACTCGCCCTTCTCACAAATACATGATGATGGAACAAAGTCAGGAAGCAGAATGCAGCGCTTCTGTTTGGTTTTTTTCCCCCTTTTCAATATTCAGATGTAGAGAGTGCTTTGAGTTTTCCTTAATAACATTGAAGTTGAACAAAGTGAGCAACGTGAAAATGTCAGCAGAAAATGGATGAAATGTAAGATCAAATACACACAAGTATATTTGAAAAGATTTACCATAAATGGAAATTTTTCAGACTACTGAGCACTCCACGTACATTACATGTAATCTCACTGTTAAATAAAGGAATCTCTGTATGAAAATGGTCTGTACTCGTGTCGTGCCCTTTAACTTTAAGTGCTTAAAATGTGTTTCTCATTCACTCGTTTTCACACACACACACACACACACACAATGCTGGCAGAGCTGCCACATGAGGACCTTGCCTGGTATTGGGAGGGACTTGGTCAGCATCTTGTCAAAGGACACTTGAGCTCAGAGATCAAACCACCAAATCTATCACCGGAGTGGAAAACCTGCTGTACCTGTTGTATATGTTAGTCTGTCTGCTCTTTGCCAGTCTCGATCACCAGTCCATTCTATTCAAAACTTTGCACATGTGTTGCTCAAGATCTAATCCTAGTGTCAAGTTTGTAGTTATTCGGATAAGAGATGCTCCCATCAGAAGCACTGCAAGGTCACAGATAACGCCACACTCCTGTGTCCTCGTGTTTAAGTCCACAGGTGAGATAACAGAGTTCAGAATTAAACCTTAACTGAATATGACTACATATTATTATCAATGAATTAAACTTGCTTTAAAAATATAAATGTTCAGTAATTTTGTAGTAGTAATAACAGTCACAATGTCTAACACCGATGGAGCTCATAAGCTTAGATACACAGATGTATCAGTATTTTCAGTGGAAAAATAAGCACAGTGGGTAAAAAGTCAAGATTACCACCTTTTGTCAGAAAGCAGCATCCCCAGTTAAAGGCGGAAAAGCACCAATATATTGTTGTCTGGCAGATAAAGCCACTGCATACCCTAAAATCTTTGTTTTACTCTCTTAAGAAACTTAAGAGCCCCTAAGGGACACGCTTTCAATCTGCTGTGAAAACAGCTGTTAAGCATCTCAGCAGCTTGGCCATTTCCAGAAGAGTCCGTTCAAGTGACTATCAAATTTGATCAGCCCGCTACATATGGCATTTCACACCTTACTAGACAGCCACTCACTCAAAGATTATGTTAATATAGTAGTAAGTGAACTATCGATAGAAAGTCTGTGTGAGGAAATTAAAGCTATGCATCATCCTCACCTTTACATTCATTTGATTTGTTTCCACAGCGTGTTTTAAGCTGCAGAGAGTGCATCTCCCACTGGTTTCAATAGCCTGACACTGGCACAGACACTGCCTGCATTCCTGAGCTGGTAAAGAAGTATATTTTGGGTTATCGCACCAACACATCATTTGCCGATTTCCCAAGGCGATCACACGGAGACCAAAAGTATGATAACATGCCGCCATGGACATCCTGACAAAAAGTTAATGGGCTAATGGATTAAACAACACGGCATGGTCCCTTTTAATTATGACTGAATATTTCGTGGTTCATTTGCTTTGACCCTCTTCTTTTACAGTGTTGTTGTTATGAAATTGTGTTTCTCCCATGTGAGAACAACAACTTTTCACATTATATGAAGCCAATTTTTCCATCTGCTTAGTAAAGTAATTAAATCAAGATCAGATAAGGTATTGCATTTGAACATGCAAATGTGAAGCACTGGTTATACATCTTGAGCTGTCTTCCTGCTCTTTTAATTTAAAGCAGCTTTTTACACATTCACACTACAGCAAACGTAACATTGCATTCACTGCTGCACATGACAAGTTGTTTCTTGTTCTTGGTATTCATTCAATTTAATTTTATTTGTATAGCACCAATTCACAATAAAGTCACCCCAAGGCCCTTTGTACTGTGGATTAAAGACGCTAATATATTAGAGAAAGAATGAGCAGGCGATCTATTACCAGCAAGCATTTTGCAACAGTGGGACAGAAAAACTCCCTTTCAACAGGAAGAAAGCTCCAGCAAAACCAGGTTCAATGATGGACAGCTATTTGCCACAACCAGTTGGTGGTGATGGGAAAAAGAAGATAGCAAACTGAAACAGGAGAACAGGAGTCACCCAATCCAGTCCTAACTATAAGCTTTGTCAAAGTGAGAACAGTGATGATCAGTAATGGGCATGAAGATATCATGTGGAATACGGAGGTCATAGTTTGTTATGCCATGGAAGTCTTACAGCATAACAGCATCGGTTAACATAGCATGTTGGTATAGACCACCTAAGACGTAGCTAAAGACTGAGATGAATAGTGAAGCGATTCTCTATGTATAAGAACTTTTGATGGGAACCCAGTACAAGATATCTTCTTTTCACCACCCAAGACTGTTGACATAATCTGCAAATATTGTTGGAAACATGAGATGATGCACATCATGGTCCCGAGTGCAGCTGTCCAGGGTATAATAGCTCACTGAAAGACATATCACCATCTTACTCACAGTTAATCCTTCTCAAAACACAGACAAGTCTTTGAATCAAAAGCATATATTGATCATATACATTGTGAAATTTTTAAAAGACAAAAGATAAATCGTGGTAATATTTCAATGTAAAATCTAAAAGACTCTTTGATCATTGAAATTCATAGAGATTCTATTTATAAGTGTTTACTAAGGAAAAGGTGAAGACATCTAGAAATACATTTACGGTTTTACTTCTTTTCAACAATGCAATGCCATTTTTTGGTGGATAATATAGAGAAAAATGTTCCATGTATTTAAATTTCAAACATCATCATCAGCAATAATAATAACAATAAAAATGGCTAAAGATAGTACCAAAAAGATGGCAGTGGCACAGAACTATGTATTCATTAGTAACATTAGCCTATGAACTAACTAAGAGCTTGACCTTGTCTTCAAGACCACATCCATCTGAAAACATGTCTGCTGCTGTTGATACACACTAGCACAGCTCAATAACCTGAATTTCCCCCAAAAGTGATCACTGGGGTGGATGTCTTTAGCTTTTTCAAATAAATTAAATACTTTACATTGTATGCACATAGCTCTGTGGATAATAGGTATGATAAAACGGATGCTATCATGCACAGATTCTCAATAATTCTAAAAACTGAAGTAATAACTTGCAATCGTATACAGTTTTATAAACTGAAAAGTCTGCTTGGATAGCAAAGCAAACGTTATGAATATAAAATAACTGAGGAAGAAAGACGCCACAATGCTGCCTGTTTTCGGAAAGATAAATCCAGGGCAGAAACGCCGCAGCAACAACAGTGTATTTTTGACAATGTCGACAAAAACATATTGCTGATTCCTTCTTTGACTCATGCAAATTGCACAGCGGCAAAAGCAACAATGCTTCCTCAGTACCAGTAATGTGAGCTGACATATTCGCATCTGCTGTAATGTTCTCTCTATATGATGCCAAGATCATTAGCTGTTATAGCTGTGAAAATGAACAGAGTGATGAATGACTTGCTGTTCTGCTGCTATGCAGGTACTTTTTTTTTCTTTTTAATTTGATGCTGCTAATACAATATTTGAATGAGAGATGATTGCTCGCAATAAACTCGTCAAGTTGCTTATGTTATTGTGGAATGTGGATGTTGTGCGTCTGCACATCATAAAAAGAGAAGAGCCTGAAACTTGACCCCACTATCACCTGGTTCCAAGCAAGCAGCGAGGGGAAAAACCCACAAAAAACATGGATGGGCTGAGTCAGAATATGTAGTTTGCTGCTGAAGCTGCTTTTGTGTCCTTCCACCATCAAACCCAGCATGCCCTGCTTACAAGCTGAGCCTAACCTGCATACAACATCAGCACTTCTGCTGTTCACACGCACACTACTGAACGTGACACAAACACACACATCATGGTGTTAGTACAGCTGCCATCGAAGATACAAATCCCAAGCCGTGCACATGTGCCGTTGTGGAACCACAGCGTGCTATAGATGCCACCCTTCTGGAGGGGTTTGCAGCAAACTGGCAATTTTCCATTGCATCCTTATTCACGTGCTCTGTCACTCAACCTGTCACCATGGAGATGAGCTGTGTCTCATGCTGGAGTGCATACACTGCAGCATACAGCAGCAGAGGCGAGCACAGCTGACTCTGTCACACCTCCCATGCAATCAGAAGCACGCCTTTAAACCAGTGGAGCAATAAAGAGCACTAAATCCGAGTCCCCATATCCAGCTCTGTTCTACAGCCATTAGCGTTGTGCTTTTAATACTGTGAGTTGTAGTGGTCAATAAATGCGCCCCAACCTGAGTGTCATCTTACTTAAGACAGAGCATGACACTCAATGAGAGGAGGCCTGAGGAGAAAAAGTTAGCTGCAGCACGTAAAGGGCAACTGCCACTTTAGATAAGTGTCCTGAGTGGAGACTGAATGGGATCACACCGCTGAGTGGAGCAAAGCAGGGGGTCAACACAAAGGCCACACACTGTCATTCATATGTAACATGTGCAATATGACATTAACATAGATATCAATGAGCAAGAAAAAATATGACCCTATTTAAGGCAGAAAAGGCAGCATGTAACATTTCATATTTAAATAAAAATGCATTTAATCATCGAGGATTGACTGTATTTTCTGCTGATAACTGCATCATGAAGAGGAGTGTAATACAATGCAAGACAGCGCTGAGAAGGCAGCTTAACTGTTTTGACTACAGTAGGGCACAGATCCAGGATACAAGAAAAGCAGCAATGTAACGGATCTATTTGGGTAACTAAAGTTAAGCAACAGCAGTATTTAACTGTGCGTAAAAACTTTAAACACGGCATCTTTAGTTTGTCTGAAAAGTTTTACGCATAATTTAGGCTTGGCGAGATCTGTTAAAATCAAGGTCAGCAGATAGATATATATTTTTTATTTTTTTTCTTACTGTGAGGTTTGGGACTTCCTTTATGATCACTCGGAGGAAGGTCCGCGAATTGCACCCGGTGTCCCGACATGTCTGTTACAGGCTCTCAGGTCAGAGCTCCAGGACTTCACCGCTCTTCTCTGTGTTGTTTTAAAAGTAACAGCCAACTTCCGAGCAGGGGGCTGGTGGGGTGGGGAGGCTTCACCGCGTCGAGGTGACCGCGTCGCCGTCCGTGTTGCGCGTGGGAATCCTTCGACACTACACACCGGAGAGGGGCGTCCGTGGATGACTTTCCCTCTGCCCCCTGTGAGTCTCTGAGCTGACTGTGTGCCAGTACTGCGGTGAAGCAGCCAGCTCGGTCCAACTCTCACCTGCCACTCTGCTCTAAGAAGCCTGGTGAACGTAGTAGACTCGCAGGAGCAGGGAGAGGCACTATCCCTCCCCCCGTATTAAAAATCATAAAACTTTTCCCCCCACACACAAATGACGATGACTGCAGCGTTACGTCACCACTGTAAAGAATCCTTAATAACCTCGTAATAAAGTTTAAACCGGGGCTGTACAAATGATGTTGGATTCACATACTAGATATCATATTTTCGGACACTTGGAACATTTTCCAGCTGCCAGAGTCAGGACGCTCTTAATCAGTGTTCAAAATCTAACTTGGGTGGTCTTATAAATTATAAATGTAAAACTTTAAAAAGCGACTCTTCCACCATTTCTCCCAGTCATCGCATCCCATGATACCAAAACATGCCATTTCACATTTTTGAAGACCACTGCGCAGTCACCTTAACTCTGCGTATTGTATCCGATAATCCAACGCTGTAATCAGTTTTTAAAAGAATACAAATACCTTTATTGATACCTTGTCTGAGCATCTGGGAGCATACAGTGCCACCTAACGGAAGGAAGGCGCAATATTTATCAGTACACGAGTTTTTCATATCTGCTTTAAAAAGCAGCTAAATAAGTTTCTCTATATGTCTTTGTCATGTTCACGAAACAGTACACTGTGATCATAAAGGGATGGACATGGTCAGTAACAATACTCAGGTAGCCTGCAGCAATTAAATGACACTCAGTTTGTACCTATGAGCCCAAAGTGTGCAAAGAAGACATCTCCCTCACCCTTACACAACCAGCCAGAAGTGTTGATAGAAGGCGGGATGGATCCATGCTTTAATGTTGTTTACACCAAACTGCAGAAGCAAAAGAAAATGAGTTTCATTGCAGCGTTTTTCCAGTTTTCTGCTGTGTCTCATTTTGGTGAGCCCGTGTAACTTTTGGCTGTTCTTAACTTAAAGGAGTAACACCCAGTGTGGTCTTCTGTTTGGTGTAGCCCACCCGCTTCGAGGTTCAAGGTTTTGCACATTTAGCGATGTTCTTCTTACTCGGTTGTAATGACAGGTGTCGAACTCCAGGCCTCGAGGGCCGGTGTCCTGCAGGTTTTAGATGTGTCCTTGATCCATCACAGCTGATTCAAATGGCTAAATTACCTCCTCATCATGTCTTGAAGTTCTCCAGAGGCTGGTAATGAACTAATCATTTGATTCAGGTGTGTTGACCCAGGGTGAGATCTAAAACCTGCAGGACACCGGCCCTTGAGCCCTGGAGTTCGACACCCCTTGATGTGACTGGTGTATTTCCTTCCTTGGCCTTTCTCCTCCAACCTCTGGTATTTTGGCTGGAGAACTTAAACCCACTCGACTTTTTTCTCTTCCAGAGCATTCACTGTAAGCCCCAGAGATCCCATCCCATTAGATAAGCAAGTCTGAAATACCGAGTCCAGCCAGTCTGGCACCAACAGCAATGCCACGTTCATAGACACTTCTACCCATTCTGATGCTCAGCTTGAACTTCAGCAGGTTTTTGATCATGTCTAGATGCCTAAATGCACTCAGGTGCTGATAATTAGATATTTGTATCCGTGAGCATCTGAACAGATGTAGCTAATGAAGTGACTGGTGAGTGTATTTAGAACAGCAGACATTAATGTGAAATGCCAAAAAGGAAAGTATTATTACAATATGAATACATCCATATGTTGTGATTAACTTTTAGTATTTGCAAGCTGTATTTGGGTGGTTTGCTTTCCTTTTATATAGTTTGGAGGAAATCAAGCAGAATCTACAGTTTAAAAAAAACAAAACAATTACAGCAGAAATTACATTTTGGCCTATACCGTGACTGTGCACCCTTTACTTAAGCTTTAACATAGCTCAGTACACAGAGCACATTCTCTTGTACTCTGTGTATTGAAGCCGTGGTCCCTTAATACACCGAGTTCTGCAGCCTGACCTGAATGAGAGGCTGCAGGGTCACTACATGTAATAAATTCCCAACATCACTTTTCACTTTAGGACACCGGTGAGTGGAGGATGACTGCAGCATGAACTGTGGTGGTGATGTGGTGGTTATGGACGGCCTTACACCTAAGATGAAACAGTGGATATCGCTAAAGCTGAATAACAAATTTATGAAAATGTAGGCGATAAACAAATAGCGGGACAACGAGCATGTAAATTAAAAATGAAGCCACTGCAAGTTAGTTTTTTCTTAACTTTATTTTGAAATTCTTTGTCAAATGTCTAAAAAGTACTGGAATAATGGAAAATGAACCGTTGAATCATTCTCGCAGACACAAACCAACTGTGAACTACTCTTAGAGGAATTTTGTGCAAATGAGTAGCTAAACACATGGAAAATGCAAACCAGATTTCTCTTTGTCTGAAAATATTGGGCAGTTGCCAAAGCATGAGAAGCACGACAAAAAAATAATAATAACTGGTCAGCTGAGAAAGGGCAAATAAAAATAGTACACTCCAAAAGCACTCAGCCACATCTGAACGGCATTAGAGAATTTCACTCATGTCAACATCACCCAAACTATCAAGAACAGACTCACACACTGTCAAACTCTTTCGGAGACAACTAGTGCTAATTTCAAAACGCTGGCATAGACATGAACCAAAGTATGTGCACTGCACGTCTTTTTGCTCCTTAAAAAATCCTTAAAAAATAATAATTTAAAGCACGTAGAAACAAAGCAGAACCATTCATCTCTATTCCTCTGTAATGCGCTGTATTTCGTTTACACAGACCCATTCTGCTCAATGTACATTTTGGATAATGAGGCTGCCATCGACTTTGCCAGTTCCTCGTCCCGTTTCTTTTGCATCTGCGAGTTTCGGCACCAGTCCTCATACTCTGGGTTGGGCAGACACCTGTCCAAGAGAACGTCATAGTGACCGTTGCTCAGCCAACTCAGCCAGATAGCCGGTTTGGAAGGATCCTCCTCTCCAAGAAAGTGCACCATGGTGGAGACAGTGGGACTCTCCAAGCTGCCCCCTGTTGTGAGGTGGATGTTGACATTCAGCATCTGGCTCATGGCGAGAAGCTCGGGGTAACCGGCCCAAGCGCCGTCCTGCGCTGCATTGATCAGGAATTCCCCCACATCCTCTTCAATGATAGGGTTGAATTCGTCAAGGTGGTCAGCGATGTGGTGCACCGTCTGCTCCCTCAGCTCTGCATGTCTCGACTGGTCCCCATATGTGGCTTTAGACACAGCCCTGTACAGACAGTTGCCATCTGGAATGATTTGATACCTGTATTTGTGCCTCTCCTGGAGGTACTTATTTTGCTTTTCCACTTCAGCCAGGTATCGGGCGACTTTGTCGTTGATCTCCCCTCTCTCCTGGACTCTCTGTGGAGGGGACTCCTGCAGAACACTGAGCTCAAACGCCCGTCTCTCTTCTGATGCTGGAACAGCTTTGGCCGTGTTCATTAAACTAAAGTCTTCTTTTATGAGACCCTTAGGCTGTACTGCCTTGGGGGGAAAGAGCTCCTCGTCTTTCAGTGAGGCCCACTCTTTGCTTCTGAAGGGGGTAATAGTCAGTGAAATTCCATCATCCCCACCTGAAGTTTCCACCATCCTCTTGTATTCTTCTATTCTAGGTCCACTGGTGTTGTTGCTGTTGGTAAGCTGATTTCCAGTGAGTTCTGGGCAGTCTGGGAAAAGCTCATCTGTCCCATTGCTCAAATGATCCATCAAGTCCACTATCACATCAGAGTCGCAGTCATTACAGAGTAAAGTTTCACCGTTATGAGAGTCTGGGGAAGGTGGTTTGACTTTGGACTCCCTCATAACATGCACAGGCACAGACCTCTCCACTCCATCAGGTCTCCGGATTAAAATTTCAGCAGTCGAGGTGAAGTAAATTGGCCTCATGGTTGAAGCTTCGTAACACGACAAGGCAGGCATGTTTGCGGAAGACACAGACTCGCTCACCGGATCACTGTTGGTCGCCGAAGTTGCGTCTGGTTGAGTAAATCCCGGCCTGTCAGCCTCAGAGGAACTTGCCCCGTTCAAACGCGCAGAAGCGGTCGACAAAGTTATTGTAACTTTGCGAGACGACCTCGGGTAGTGTGTCAGCACACTGTTGTACAACTGCATTTTGAAAGAGTCCTTTATACTGAACGGCGCGGCTGGGCTGTTACGGAAAGATGACAACAATAGCTAAAAATACTCTCCATGTCATCAACAACAGCAAAGTTGTAGGGAAGGTCTCCATGCCCTGAGTCCCGCTGTCATTGACACACAGAGACGACTAGACTGTCCAGTTTAGCCCTCTTGCGTCATTTGCAGTTGGGGTGCCTCCCTAATTTTAGACTCCAAACTGTAACAGGACCCAGTCCTCTTCGACAATATCAAGTCCGACGAAGCTAAACCAAAAAACACTTTTCAGTTGAATTATTTCAAAATAAAATTCATGGTTTACGCACACGTGCGCCTTCGTTATGCGAGATCATGTTTTACTGTTTTACAGCAGTGAGCAAAAGTTTCTTTAAAAAAACAAACTTTAAAAAAATGTTTCATGCTGATAAACAGGAAAAGATGCTTTAACTTTAAAGTGCAAAAAAATCCTTACAAAATAGTGAACTTTTTTATTTTTCTGTTTTAAGAAGTCTCATAACTAGTTCACTTGGAATACCACATGTTTACTGGGTTTTAATTTACTTTCAAAAAAATCAATTGTGGTGTTGCTTTCATTCAAATAGCCACCTAATCATCAAATACACTTTCTTCCTCTTTACTAACATGATGACTTGAAATAAAATGATCACGTCAAATAACATGGTAATCTATCAAAACGTTAATTAAAGCAGATGTTCGCAAAGCTCAGTTTTAGTGTAATTAGGCCTGTGATTTTTATTTATTGATTTATTGCGAATGAACTGAAACAAAAGAAAAACACAGTCCACCATAAATCCCGGATATGGGAACAATTTACCAGATTACAAAATGAACCTCATCATTTTGTGAACCATATTTGAACCACAACAATCTTATTTTGAAAGAAAAACCCACCAGTTTCCTGTACAGTTGTGGCTGTCTGTAACTTCACACAGCTCTCCACGGTCGTCCTGACTGAAGCCGCGACGCTCGTGGACAAATGTGAAGGATTTGATGCGTCACAGTCAAATGAGTCGAGTGACACAACAGTAAAGCAGCAGAGCTACCGCTCAGCTAATTATCGTGTCTATTAAACACAGCGTTTTACATTTGTTTTCCCTCTAAACAGAGTTATGTGGCTCTTGTTATTAATCCTTCAAAATAAACATAAAAACATTCATTAAACAAGTGAAGTGTTATCTCGGTCTGGAAAGTATAAAACAAACACTGAGCTTTATTTGTCGTCTTACATCACCACTGAATTCCGGTCATAGTAAGTGTAAATATTAATAAAAGAAATGACTCAAAAAAGCTCACCAAATGTGTTGATTATACAGAAAGCATGAAATGCTCAATGTTCAAAATTAGTCATAAGTCATAAGTACAGCTAGTCTATCAGACTAAATGACTATTAATATTACTGCTATTATTAATTACAAAAATCAGCCAATCAATAAATATTGTTTTGAAATCATTTGATCTATTTTAATGTCACAACTGACGGGAAGCATACCTAATATCTGGCTATCTGGCAGTAGCTGGCTTTGGCCTGCCAAACTTACTCGTCTCTATTTTTAACAGTGACTGAGCTGGAAAACACACTCACGCTGCTTGTGTTTGATAAGAATGTGAGAGCTTAATAAAGATATTACTTCAGTGAGTGGGTGTTCATTTATAGCAACAAAAACAAAACAAAACATTAACATTAATAATCAGTAAAGTTGACTGTTTATTTTTGTTTTGTTTTGATATGCTGTAATAGTATATTGAAACATAATAACACTTTATAATACGGCCTGTGACTAAGGGTGAAATTCCCCTTGACTTTCCATATATTTGACCTGAAATTACAATGTAATTCCATTAACCTACAAATACAACAGAGTAAGGAGGTAATAATTCAAGTATTTACATCAATCATTATACTATCATTACACATTATACATTCATTTTGGCTAGTGTATTTGACACGAAAGGAGACACAAATTATACTCTAAGTAATTTTATGTAGTACATAATTTCCAGGTATTTTAAGATGCATCAGAGAAGGGCCAATGACCTGTCCTCTTTCTCCTCATATTCATCCTTATCATAAAAGGGCCAAAAAGCAGAAAAGAGAAAATATGAAAAAGAGCCAAAGAGAAATAAAACTGAGAAGCATAAATAAAAGTGTTCATAGCTAATAAGAAAAGTTTATTGTCATTTCTCTTATATAAATAATACCCAAATTATTATTTGGGAGTCTTTCTTCTTTCACATTAATACATTTTTTTTGTTTGTTTTGTTTTGTTTTCTCCAGTCCTTTTGAAAGTTCTGGTTGTATGTTGAACATTATTTCCAAAAAAAAAAAAAAAAAAGGTTTGATTTTGCTTCATCATTATAAGATCACATGGGCAGATGTCCTGCAGTGTTTGCTAGTGTTTAATTTTATTTAGGAACGGGAGAAATAGTCTTCATCACATTGTCACATGTAATACAAGAGGACTTGTCGAATATGCACACCAATGTAATGCATAATAAAAATGTAACAAGTCAAAGTAAAGCCACTACACAATACGGCCTGCGTGCCTAAAAGTACAGCGTATTTACGATGTAAGCTGTGGAAATTTTGTTGGTTTTTCCACTAAAACACCCAGAAATTACACGCTACTTAAAATTGTTTACATTACAATTATTTCTTCTCTTTTGTAAAAGCTTTTAATCATCACACCCTTATTCTAGAGTATCTACTGCTAATTATTTGTAGGTAAATATAAGTACATTGTATTTATGGTAAAATCAGTGGAAATTCCATTTAATTGGAGCAGAATTGCACTTAGTCGTGGGCCGTGCTATAAAGTGTTACCATACCAAAAAATTATTTCATTGTTTAATCTGTTCAGAATCTTTTTTTGACTATATAACATTTCCACATTTAAAGCAATTTCTTTCCTTCCTTATTTTCGCCTGAATTGCAGTGCAATTAAATCACCACCAGAGGGACCCCGAGGACCTCGTGTCTGCACGCCGCGGTGCATTCACGTACAGTTCCGCTTGTGCGCACGCGGAGGCGACATTTAGCTTCCGCAAAGAGCACTTGAACGCATGTCTGGAACAAATGCATGCAAAGAAACGATGCTACAGCAGCTGTCGCATGGTTGTGCACCGCATACAAATGAAGGCATTGATCGTTTTCTTCGCAGTGCTGCTGTTGTCTTTAGTAAGCCGAGCTGGTGCACTAACCTCCAGCTGCTGCAAGGTTAGATCAATATATCCCGCAGCTACACCCATGTCCACACTGTATTTTTAAGCATTTCCTCATTCCTGTGAGAAATTACGGCAGCTTTTCCTTATATAATGTTTACAATTCAATCGGGGTGACATCGATATCGCATAAGAAACACGTTTCACGCGTATCTATAGGGATACAGAAGAATGGGCTACTACAGTGACAACACTGGAGGAGGAGGAGGGGGATGCACAGTAGTATAAACACGAGATTTGCTGCTATTACCATAAACACAACACGAGCCCCCTGTTGTAACACACTGCAGCAGCCTATACGAAGCCACACTGTTAAAAAGCACTCGCATGCAGAAGAATTACTGTTGGAAGTACGTCAAGGTAATTCTTCACGATGTAAACAAGCGATATGAAAGGTGATAAACCACAGACTGTGATAAGGCGATGAAGCTTGCACCACAAAAACACACCGACGCTCATTCGGAAATATGCGGCATAGCCTGTAGCAATAATGTGCTATATATACGTTTTAAATTACTGCGGTTAGTTTAGTTATTTTTAATCTGTAGGTGTTACCACGAGGTCCGCAGTGCTTTCCCCCAGTCTGCTATTGTTGTCATTTTGCTTGCCCGCCTAAACAACTCTTTCTGCATACACACACACACACATATATATACACACACACACACACACACATATATATATATATATATATATATATATATATATATATATATATATATATATATATATTCACTTTATTAGTAGGGTCTGCAGCCGTTAAAGCTCAGCAAGACTGTATTCATGTCAGTGGAACAAGCCATGCTGATGTCAGAGATTTTTCCTGTTCTCCACTGGTGGTGGGAGGATCTTTGCGTTTAGTCACGCAGCTGTCAAAGATAGCTGTCACCCAGTTTCAGGATCAAACACACAGTCAATGAGAAAAGGGGCTTTGAGCAGAAAGGGACGCAGAGATCTCAGGTAACCCACAACCCCCCCTCTCCTGCCACCTCAAGTCTCCAAAGAAGGACGACTAGAAGAGAGAAGAACATCTAAAACGGGAGAAAAGAAGCATTTTTTTTTTAATGAACAAGGATTTTCGAGATTTCGGATACACGCTGGGGATATCTAGGGGGAAAAACACAGCTCTGACAGAGAATTTGTCTTCTCCGCTTGCCGAGGAATAAGCGGGCATTTTTCAAGATGAAGACCAAAAAGGGTAGGTGGGATTTTTTTTATAACATTAAAGTAGAAGGGAAGAAAAAAGAAACGACTTTAGACGGAGACGGCGTTAAAGAATGAGTAACAGAACCGTTTCCCTCATATGCAAACCATGCAGTCTATTGTTTCCTTTCCAGACATGACAGGGGGGCTTTTTCTGCCATGTGTTGGCGCGATGTCAAAAGTCGACAATAGCAAGGTTTAGCCACCGTTTTAGGTTATCTAAATGTGCTTTATTCAAGTTTTCACACAATAGGCTAACGCACGATTGTGTCGCCATGTGTGTTGTTGTCCTAGTCGCGGTATAAACTGGGACAACTTTCAGAATGATTTAAAAGACGCTTTCGCTTTTTTTCTGTTTGGGTGGAAACCTCATTTAAGCTACATTTGTGAAGAAGTTTTTTTGTTTCTTGATAAGTGGTGATGGTCGATACTAGTCAAAAGTTGTGCGACTGTTGTGACTTCAGGGGTTGTTACATTTTGGCAGCCTGTAAGCTTTAAAAAAAAAAAACTCGATATTTTGTATCTTTTTAGTCACGAACAGCGAACGGAAACAGCCCCCAGCGCCTTGAAAATATGACCAAAATCCAAATGTAGGCTAATGTTCATCCTGACCTCATTGTGGGAACTTGCTCTTGCCTTGTTACATTCATGGACCTCGTGGTGCAGCTCGCTCGCGCACGCACACACACACAAAAGAACCCTCTTACAAGTTGTTCAAACTTAGAAAAACTGTCGTGTTTCTCGGGTTAAAATGTCTTTTTTCTGGCCTTTCTGTGGAAGCGACGTATTTCGGCTGGTGGAAAGTTTGCGCCAAAGTCGCTGTTTGCAAGCAGAAACTTTTGAAACGCGTACAAAGGAGCAGGCAGCCCTGGATTCTTTTGTTTAGTCTGGAGACGCTTATTTGCAACAGGTCTCCCCTCCCCCTTCGCCTCTCCAACCTACGTAATTACCTCATCCTGTTGGCCACTCTTGACTTGGGAACTTTCTTACTTCTTTCCCACTAGTTTGCCCGGGAGCTCACGGTTGTACAATAAATATCCTGGCCTGTTTTATTCGCTATGACCGCTTGGCTTCCTGTACAGTAGCCTAGGAGCTGGTGTCCAGGTGTAAATATTGACCTAAAATCACAGGAGCCAGTCTTTAACAAACCTCAGTGTGTCTTTATCTTAAAGAGGAGGGACGCATATTACGGTTTTGTATTGGTTAGATACTAAATGGGACTAAAAATGTAATATATAACATGCCAGATGGAAAATGGGACAAATTTAAAAGCAGTTCAAAAGCACGTCAGTTTGCCCGGGCTATACTCTTGACATTGAAAGCAATTCAGAGCACTTCCTTTGATCATGATTGACTTTGATTAGATCCTAAGCCTCCCATTTAAAAAAACAAAAAATACAGACTCTGTAATCTTTCAGATTCAGCGCTTCTGTTCTTCAAAACAAATTCTCCCCTTTTACGTGCTGATTGTTGCTGTGCTATCAGCCTGTCTAGAATAGACCTGGCTTGTATTTGTTGAGGCAGGTTTTATAACTGACACAGCATCAGGCTAGCTTTTGTGACGTCCCCCCCTTTCTACATCCACCCTCCCCCTCTTCCTCCTCCTCACACCCTCCCTGGCTCCTTATATGAATCACATGGCTGAACTTGACAGCTTGCTTCTGACACATCAGCTGCCTCCCAGACAACTTGAGCGGCTGTGGCAGAGCCGCTCTGACAACGGGGTGGCTTGACATTAGAGGATATAAATTCTTCTTTGTCCTGGCCTCACACGCTCTTTTTTTTTTGTCCCTCTCTTGCACTCGTTCGTGACTTTTAGGTTTGATGATGCTGTCGGGCAGCGAGACTGACGATGAGGACAGCGTGGACGCCCCTCTGGATCTGTCGTCCAGCGCGGGGAGCAGTGGGAAGAGAAAACGGCGGGGAAATCTGCCCAAGGAGTCCGTTCAGATCCTCAGGGACTGGTTGTATGAGCACCGTTACAACGCCTACCCCTCTGAACAGGAGAAAGCCCTTTTGTCCAAGCAGACCCAGCTCTCTACACTGCAGGTACGGGCACAGATTCTGACGGAAAAAAGATAGTACCATCTGAAGCTCTTTTTTTTCTGCCGTTAAGCCCAGAGAGTGTAAATAGACCACTGTAAAAGTCAAGAGGAAACAAGTGTCAGCTTGACTGAATCATTTCCTGTCTGGATCACAAACAAATCATGACACATACACACTGTGAATTGAAGGTCATCCAGATCAGCTTGATGTTGCAACATAAAAGTCTAAGACAAAGTGAGTAAACTTACTCCCTGTGAGCTGTGGGCTTGGCCGAGGCACTTGGACAGGAATTTCCCTCCCTCTAGCCCCTTTTCTATCCCAGCTGTCTGGGAACAATGCAGAGTCATTTACATAGTTAGAGCTGAAAGGCTCCCTAAGCCAGTTACGACTAGCCTGGAGGACTGAGAAAAAGAGAATGGAGAGAACTGTGAATGCTGCTATTACAAAAGAGATTTCTTTTTTTTATTCAAAACTATTTTCAAGACAGGATTTCTAAATCTAAACTGGCCTTTATTAAAAAGGGGTTAACTGATAATCAGAGGTGCCTTTTGTCATTTCTGCAGTGGTGAAATGATTAAAACAGGAAATGGTTGCGGTGTGTGAAATGTCAGCATGTGATAGGTGGGGTTTACCTTTCACTCGATTTCTCTACTAACATGTGCAGACTGCACCTGGGGATAAAGGTACCAGCAGATTTTCTTTCAAAGCGCAAGGCAGAATGGAAGCGAGCCATGTGACGTGCCTTTCTGACTGTGTGGGTTGTTGTTATCGTCTTCTGCAGGTGTGCAACTGGTTCATTAACGCACGCCGGAGACTTCTCCCGGAGATGCTGAGGAAAGATGGCAAAGATCCCAACCAGTTCACCATATCCAGGAAAGGTAGCAAAGCTGGCGACAGCTTCTCTGACAGCTCCCAGTCCCCGAAACACAGCAGCCCCGTGGCAGCCACAGAAGAGAGCTACGACAAACGGGTCCTGCACCCGTCTAGCTTCGACCCCGCCGTGCCCAGCCTCCTGAGAAAAGCGGTGTCCCCCACCATGCCCTCTCCGACCTCCGCGTCCCCCTCTCCTGGGCTCGTGCCCACCCGGCCTTCTGTCATCTGTCACACTACTGTCACCACAGCAATGCAAGCCAGCCCAACAGCTTCCCACCCCAGCGCGCCCGGCATGAACTGTGACAGGGCAGCTGAGTTGTTGCATGCCGTGCAGGCTCAAGCGCTGCTTAGGTGCCGGGAAGAAGGGCCAGGCAGTCAGCCACTACCCACCCCCACTACCACCATCCTCAGCAGCACCAGCATAGAAGGCAACCTGAGCCCCCGCAGTGGGCTGTTCAACACCCCTCCCCCCACCCCTCCAGACCTCACACAAGACTTCAGCGGTTTCCAGCTCCTGGTGGATGTGGCCCTCAAACGGGCTGCAGAGATGGAGCTGCAGGCCAAACAGCTGGTCGCTTAAAGGAGGAAAGTTGACAGAAGAGGAGGAACTAGAGACTGACTTTGCATCTCAGCTGTGGAACTCTTCGTTTCAGTGACTCGTCTGCACGTAACAAAGAACAAAATCCACACAAAAGCCTGACCATTTCTATTTTTGGTATACCAATCAAATTGACATGGATGCTTTTTTTTTTTCTTATTGAACAAAAAAAAGAAAAGAAAAACCGTATCGAGGTGCCTTGGCTGTAAGTTGTTTATACATTTCATATACATGTATCTTTATGTATCTACATGTGTATTTTATTTGCACACAGGGACCAAAAATGTTATCAGAACAATGCTGCCTGTCTTTATGTCTTTCCATTATACTGTATTGTAGTAAACTGAGCAAGAGCAAGAATCAGTCCTCCTTCACGGATCGGTCAGATGGATTGGTCGCACCCACACGTTTTTAATATTTTTTTTTTAATTATTATTATTATTATTGTTCAACATTTCAGAGATCAGTTCATGATTGGTCTGCCTTGTTTGTTTGCACACTAAAGGCAGAGGAAGGTCATCTCAGTGTCTTAAAAATACTTTGCTCTTGGCATCTACGACAAACTTATTCACTACTGTAGTAAATGTTTGTTTTCATAAGTATAGTTTTTGATTTTTGTTATTTACTTTTAGCTATTTTTAAAACGAAAAAAACCTTTATGCTTCTTCTTGGTTTTTTTAAACTTTTCTTTTTCTCACCGAGGGGTATTTCAGAAGACCAATGTAGCAGGTTCTTAGCATGAGCCTTTATCCCATCACTCAGCGAAAAATGACGGCCAGTGGACTGGAAAAATTAAACACTACAGATATGTTTTTCTGCATTCGCTGTTTTACAACCTGACAAAAAAACAGCCCTTTTTTAAAAAAAAAAATCACCAAAAACATTTCCTTGTATAATAGGACCATGTGTATAGTTAATGTGAGATGATGCCCAATGATGTGATTTCTTTTCATACTGTGCAATGTTTGTGGCAACTAGGGGTCACATGGGATTCAAATAAAGTTTTGTTTTTTCTACAACTCAGAGTTGATCATTTTTATTCAAGTATTTTGCCCTGCTTTGGATCATTCAGATCACTTAACTCTACTGCACACATTTATCCCTTAATGTTGAGAGTAGTGCCTTTAGTTTAACTGTTCAGTGTATATAAAAGAAGGGAATATGAGAAAACCAAAATAGTGTAGCATTCCTGTGTGTGCGAATGCTTTAAAACAGCTCCCATGAATTAGCATAATCCTGTATAAATTAACACAGGGAAACAGCAGACGTCAACACTTTCTCGCTGACAGGGTTTTACGCATGCCAATAAAGTCAGTGTAAGGAAGCTTACATATGAGTACAGCTGTTCCCGTCTGGCAATGCTTCTCTGTTCTCTGTATTTGGTCAGGCAGGTACACCTTACTGTTTTTGTTATTATACCGGTCTTTTCAGCTGAACAGCAGTTTACTTTTAGGATTTTAAGGGGATCTTTTTTAAACATCTTCATTAAAATGATAATCTGCAACATTACCTGTTCACTAACTAGCTGGCTATGATATGTAACACCTCAGATCAGGGGTTGAATGCAATTGAACTGCAGTTAATACTATGTAGCATTGACAAATTCAGCATTTATACTTCAACCTTGATATTGTTAAAGGGAGAATATTGTAATTTCTACGCCAACCTGATAATTTTCTATACATGCTGCATGATCATATCTGATAGGCTAACTTTTGATCAACTGATGAAACATTAAGTCATTTAATAGCATAATAGCCTGTTATAAGGCAGGATTCCTTTTGAACCTTTTGTCGGTTCCTGTCAGAGGTGACAGCGGTTGTGGCAGAGGTTGGGTCTAATCTAAATGATGTAATCACTAAGGGTTTAAACAGACCTCCAGGCACACAAGTAGGCAGATGTAGCCCACCATAGTAGACCATATGATGGGTAGATTGACCCAGGGCAGGCCATACACAGAGACAACACCCCCACAACCCTTTACCCTAACTCTAGCCACCGAAGCCAGCACGCCTCGCCTCAGCACGACTGATGTGTGAATGACAAATCACCAGAAGCTGCACGTACAGAAACGTCAAGGCTAAGCCGAGGCCAAAAGCGCCGTCTAATTATGGGGATCCGCCCCTGCGGATGGGAAATGCCCTAAAAACACATCACGCTGGCCTTGTAATCGGTTTAATTATATTCTAATTGAGAACACATGTGACAGGAAAGAAATGAACACAACAAAATTATGGCAATGAGGTTTTTTTAATGCTGATAAGAGCTCATACACGTGCCATAACATCAAGAGTGTAATAACATTAATTACAAAATGTATATCTGCTTGTAATATGTTGTTTTTTTTCCTTTTAGTTTACATTTACATAGGGAAACATTCATGTATGTACAAATGTTTATTTGAAGGTTTTTCTCTTAATATAACTACATCACAAGTTTCAGATTTGCCAGGACTGCTGGAGTGAGTTTAGCAATTAAAGCACAATCCAACATTCTGGTTTCTAACTCCCTGCTATACCAGGAGGGTTATATTGATATGTTAATATAATAAACATAAATAAAAGAACTGTTTATTCGACAGACAGTTTGACTTAAAAACAAGTTCCAAAGAAAAAGTACTAAAATGAGCTTTGTCTATATTAAATGGCATGAAGTTTGAACTATACTTATAAGCACCCTCTCTAAAAATATTTATTGACCAACTAAAGGAGTTACAAATCATACTGTATGGTTACATCATCTGTTGAGTTTCTTCACACGTCTCTCGATGAAAAGCTCAGGTAGTAGTTCAACATTGTGGGACAAATAACAGGAATATACCGTGTTTCCTATAGTTATCCAGTGGCACACAACTTTATCAGATCAATACAGAAAATTGGACTACACACCAAAGTTCTGCTAGTCCGTGAAGAATTAAGTGACCATAAACCGACTCGGGATTGTCTCCACATTCAAGCAGCTGAGAGAAGTACCTTGTTTTACTGCAGTAAGCCGGGTTGAGATGCTCAGTAGAAACATAATTGAGAATATGGTATGGACACTGTTTGCTTTATTAAGATCATGGCCTATCCTGCTGGCAGGAATTATGTACAATAAGAGACAACAATATGGGTCATATACAGTCAGATGAAGTAAGTCACACTCTCTCTCTGAACCTCGCCAACAGGCAAACACACACTCACACTCACACACACACACACGTCTTCCCCTGAGACTGCAGTTGTGCTCGACTATCGCGTTAGAAATTAAGGCTGATCACTGAAACGGAAAAGACAAAAAAAGGCGCCTGTCATGCTGGAGAACATAAATAAAACACAAACACAGTATAAGGGCCTTGTTTTCAGTGCATAATAATAATAATATAATAACAATGGCAATAAACAGTCATTGTTCTCCTAATCAATAAATTAAACACTAATACAAAATATTAGAAACTGGATTTTTTTTTCTTTATGACCTTCAAATAATTGCTTCATTTAGAGGCAGAGGGAGTGCACACACAGTGAGGAGAAATAGTCCCTTCTCAGTCCCGTAGTCTCAATACTGTCCATAAACTCTTCTTGTCTAAAAATGACATAAAATATTGTACAACTACCAGTATTGTACCACATGAGTCCTTTAGCTTAGTCTGTTACACTGAAGAGTTTAAACATGGTGTGAGTAAGGAATAAATCTGTTAAAAAAGACAAAAATATCAGTTACCTTGTGTAAGCATGCACTTCATGTCATTATATATCCTTTATACAAACTTGTTCTGCTCAGTCTCAATTCAGACAAGACGGGTGATTTGTTTTACAGTCTGCTGATGCTGCTACCTTAATCTTCAATTACAGCTAGGACCCTTTAGACCTAGAAAAATAGGAAGCACTTTTGAAACAAGTTAACCAAAACACACACACACTCATCCTGTCACACATACAACACATATTCGGTTTGTGGCATTTTTTGGGAACCTTTCAGGGTACTGCACTCTTTGCAGAGGCTGAAAACCTAACTCCTACTGGCTGAGGAGCCACTTTGCTGAACCTGGAGGAGCAAAATCTAACCTCTTGACCGTTCCTATAGAGTCTTGCAACTGGAAGGACCCACTTTCAGGCAGAAGGTGAACTGTGTTACCAGCTGCCTCTATAAACAGGCTTTTTAATATTACGTCTTAATATGTGACCTCATTAGACAAAACACAGACTTTTGTGGCTGTAGTACTCTTAGAGTCAGATATTGATTTCTTTTTAAAAACTAGATTTTTTTATAGAAAATATAACATAATAAATATCAAGAATGATTCTGGTCTGGTCTCTTCAGTTGATCTGATAGATTAAATACATCACTTACAACTGCCTGTGTGTTTGCACGTATAGACATATAAGCACCTACACACGCGCAGAATCCCTCCACCATGTTATTGCGTCCTCGGCTCCTGAAACATATCCGTGTGAAGCAACACTGCTGTGCTACACCAGGCTTATCTTTGTAATATCAGGTCACTTAAAACGTGGGGATTAGTGAGATAATTCTTTGGGAGCAACGAGCAGGTGGAGGTACAAGGAACAGAGGGAGTGCTACATCAAAGCTGGGAGAAGGAAATGAAGGGAAGAAGAGACAGAAAGATAAATAAATAAATAAATAAATTAATAAATATTGTAAGTGTACATTACTTCTTCAACCAGCTTCCATAGCAACTGACTTCACAGTGATCTGGGAAGTCTGCAAAAAATGTGATTATGTTACAGTATGTTAGCACCGTAGCTTTACCATTCAGTGCTATTGTGTTTATGGGACAGTGTACTAGACCTGTGTGTTGTTATATGAGTTTGTGTGTCTCATAGTCTGGTCTGAGCCTCAGGAATATAGATCTCGATACTGTCTGCGCTCTCGGTAGCAGAGCTCTGCCGAACTGACGCGGCGCGTTTGGCAGCTAGCAGGCGTTTGCGAGCCTCCAGACGCTGGCGCTCAGAGCTCTCCAGGGAGCGGTCCCTAGCCAGGGGAGGGTGGCCCTTCTGGGGCTTCTTTGGCACAGGAGGAGGCATCCTTCTCTCCTGGACAGGAATGACAAATAGTCTTAAAGACAGACCAGTGAGTCCTTATGGCAAGCTGCAGGTAAACACATGGACGAGCGACACGACTGCAGCCGGTTTGCATGAGGGTTAGCAAGAGCGGTGTGGCTGTCGCTGGCATAAGCATGCAATTTTTAATGAGGTTATGGTTCACAGTGGCAGCCATTTGTGTGGGGAAAGACAGCACGATGGTGGCCATTGCGTGAGGTAAAAGACCATTGGAGATGGACAGGCCCCAACGGTGCATGGCAGGTAGAGTGGCTTCTCAAAAGCGGCTCACTGTCGACAAGACAGAACAAAACACACAAATACAAGTGATGGCGTCAGGCAGCCGACATGACAGTAAGCAACACATGTAAGCATGCTACAAATAAGCTTAACTGTAAATCATTAGGACTTACAATTCAAAGTATACAGTAATGACAGAAGATAGCATGCGGGTTAGTGGAGCATTCCAAAACAATACTGCAGTTAGGTCATTTGATTATTTAAAATGGAGTTGGCTGAAGCTCGTATTTGCCATGTGTGTCAGCACCTGAATTTCCGGAGGAGTCAGAGGTTTCCAGTTGTTGGCTTTCAGTTGGTGGAGTTCATCAAACTTCAGGCTAATGTTCTCGATGGACAGCTGGAGCATGTCCCAGAATCCAGCCAAGTCCTGAGAGACGGGCCGCGGGTGCGCATTTGGATTCTGATACACAAACATCACATGCATGGAAGCCACACATGAAAAAAATTAATATGGTTTATAAGATTATAATACACTTTTTGGAGAAAAAAAATGCTATTGCTCTATAATATTTAATAGGAGTTAGAGGAATCACAAAATTGGCTTTAACTGTTTAGCCAAACATTTTTTTAGAACTGCAGTGGAACAGATTTTCTATAAATCAGGTGAGACAGTTGCATCATATTGTGATAAGTGGGAGTACTGGAGTTGGTCTGAGTCATAGATCTGCTGTGATTAAAAAACAGTTTGTTAATCTGCCTTGTCATCCTTCATTTAAGAAGGTTAAGCATTGCTACATAAACACAAACACAGCAGTATTCCAGTTGTATATTTTTGGATTTTTTTTCTCAGTAAAAGACAAAAATGATTTTTTAGTTAAATAAATCTTGCTGTTTTTAAATAGCTTAAATGTTTGTTAAATAATCTATAAATAATCTAACAAAAATTTTTACATTTTTAACAAAAGGCACAAAAAACATAAATCTCTGGGTTTTAATGAAGATATGTAAATCCTAGGATCAGCATTCAGATATCCACACAGCCAAGCTCTTTCCTTTCATCTGCGAGTGACTGCAAAGATGTGATGTCTATAGTAGATGCATAGTAAATGAGTTCTGGCCTGGCCTGTCAGAGTGATTTGTGCAGGATGATGTCAGTGTGGGGGAGGGCTGAGGGGAGCATGCAGAGGATGAGGTGACACATACCAGATTCTCCTCACACAGCTCCCGGAACTGCTGGAACTTCTGGGACATCAGCAGCTGGGCACTCCCCACTGCACTGCGGATCTTACCCAGGACTGCAGAAAGACACAGACGCACATGCATGCACACACACGCACACACACACACACACACACACACACACACACACACACACACACACACACACACACACACACACACACACACACACACACACACACACACACACACACACACACACACACACAATGCAATTACTCACAGGACTGCATACTGCAGGCATGTTGCACCACTAACAGAGGGGCTGCATTAGTAATGCAACAAAAAAGGATGGACTAGAAACCTGCTTCATATGAGCATTTCAAAATACACAACATCTGTGAACATCAGATGAGAATGACAGAAATCCAATTATATTCCACAATTCTTTTTCCAAAAATACAAAATCATTAAACACACAATGCAAAATGCTGCATGTTTTAAGCATGGTCAAATCAAGCACCTGGTCTCAACAGCAACCTTTTATTTTTCTTACTATCACTTTCCAGCAGCCTCATGCATAAGATAAAAAAGACTACAGGACTAATTTAAATGTCACTGATCAGTGATATGGACTCAACTGCTAGGCAACTGCTAGTACATAAGGCTAGTGCTATTAAAAACTGAGAGGGTGAGTAATGAACCTGTGCTGCAGACAAAGACTTCAACCCCTTCAGGATGCGTGCGAGTGTGTCTGTGTGTGTGCACGTGTGCATTGTAGTCAGGGATCAGGGAAAATATGACCTTGACACAGCCTCCCTGTTATCCATGTTCTGTGAGAAAATCTCTTGCCTGGAACCAAAACACTAGCTGCATACGCAATGGCATTTTCAGTAAAACATGAAATCAGCTGCGCAGTAAGGACAGGTATGAATACAGTGCTTACAGTCTGCGGCTTGTTTACTCAGTCTGGTATGTCTGTTTGAGTGTACGTGTGTAAAACATATTTAGATGTGTGCATACAGGCGAGCGCTGTTCTGTGTGTTACATCAAGATGAAATAGTTGCCTTGAAGGGGCACTCAGCAAACCCTGCGTGAGAGATCGTTATGCAGTGTATCCAGAGGACACAAGCGTGGCTGGGCCCAGCAGTGGCCTATTGATAAGTATGCACGGTATGTCTGTGGAGGCCAGAGGGCCTGAGACAGGAACAAGCAGCTATTGTGGTCCAATACCACGAATACCAGCACCCTCCAAATCAAAAGAGGAGAGGAGGAAAGGATGAAAAATAGACCTAATATCACTTACAACAGAGTAGAATTTATCATGACATCTAAACATAATGAATCAACTCACTCTCTTCAGGCAGCTCATTCTCCATCTCGTCCTGCTCCATCTGTTTACACCAACCCTCCATACGCTCTGCCTCAGCCTGCAGCAACTTGAGGAACCAGCGGCCGTCACGGGGGCACACTGATCGCCCAACCGCCTCCAGAGCCTCACCCTCTGGTTCAGGTATGTTGTCCATCCAGGGGTCAGGAGGAGGCAGGATGGACGGGTCGAAGCCCACCTCCCCGTAGTCATCTCCGGCACAAGCGTGGTAGTGGTTCCCAGAGCCCTGGATGCTGACGGTGGAAGTGGCAGCATCGCGTGAGTGCTGGCGTGGCATGGTGGCGCAGTGACGCGGCGGCAGCTCCGGAGCGTCTGATGGGTCGTCGAGGTCAGCCTGCACAGCTGTGGTTACACTGTTGGAGCGGGTCATTCTGCGGTGACTAGGAGGAGATGTAAGAAGAAGTTTACGTGGGATGCACAAAGGTATTATTGATTCTTCACCTGTTAAACATCTGATTAGTTTATTTTTATAGCCTTCCTTTTAGCAGCAATTATCATCACAATGATCTCAGCGATAAAAAGCTTTTGTATGGTGGAACATCTTTTGTGTGTGAGGGTCCGTGTATGTTTTGTCACCTGGCTCATTCAATAGCAACAGTGTGTACAGGCCTCTGTCAAATCGCAAGCCCTGCTGTGGGACCGCTGCGCATACACAAATAGTGGTAGCACAAAAACACACATGCACACACACTCACACCTGGAGCCCTTCTCTACAGCTGGGTGTGCCATGTCGCATTTGACTCAGAGGCTTTGTGCCACTGTTGGGCAGCCTCTGCCAAGTCTCTCCACACTATGTGCAACAGCAGAGACATGCACACACATACACACACACACAGAGCTGGCGATGTTCTATAGAGCAGCTCACCACCCAAGAGATAAATGGGATGTTAGAGGGATGCGGGTGTTGGGAGAGGAGAGGAGGGGGAGGGAACTGGCAGGCTAACTTCACAGTGATTGGACAAGCCATTAGTCTAATAATTGATTACAGCTCAAGACTTAAAGCACATAATTTAATAACATATACAAAAATGTAGCAGAGTGTTGGTCATTGAGACACTTTAAAAATAAGTGATACACTTTGATGAAAAGGCATAAAAGCCCTCATGGACATGGGCTCTAAGGATAAAAGAAAATAACTGGGTATTAGTGCTCATTTCAGTTCAACACAAATGCCCCCATTCAAAAAAACATTATCCTACTGTGAGACATATATGGGATTGCAATTGTCCTGTCAATAGACCCTCTCCACCAGGCCTGTTAGCTTTACTCTAAACCAAAAACTGCCCACAGTCCTCTCACACATGAAACCTCAACCTGACCTGCCTGCAGCATGACACACACAAATGATCACCTCTTGCTCAGCCCATCTCCGGACACACACTCCTCCTGAACTCTAACCATTCATCTTTACTTCCCCCTTTTTCTCATTCATCTCCCCTCTTCTGTGAACACAAAAAAGAAAGCAAGACGGGAGTGGCGTCGGGTAGATCAAACAGCGTGTATGCGCTTTACGTGTACATGCCAGCAGCCCTTCGTGTGCGTGTATGTTTGTGTGAGTGTGAAGAGCAGTTAAAGAATAACTCCTCCAAGCAGGTGTTCAGATCTAATGACCACAGCCTGCTTTCTATCAGGCTGCTAACAACTTCCTGCAGGGGCAGAAACAGGCAAAGCCAAACACTGCCCAGACAGACAGACGGTTAGATCAACAGACAAGAGGCAGAAGAACAAAAAGAACTAGGGTGTTTTAAAGGATAAAAGTTAATGTGAAAGAGGAAAAAAAAAAAACTGTAAAACACAAGTAAGGTATGCAAGAGCTAATAAAAAAATCACAGAAAATCTTTCCTCTTCCTACATTCATGTAATGGAAAGTGATAAATCACCACAGAGGTGGAGTTTTGCATTCCATATGCCGCTGCTGCTGCTCTGAACCAGAAGGTTCTACGTTTTCTTCATTTTCCTGTCATCTGCAGATACTTGGTTTACACTTAAAAGCAAGAGGAAATGGCCCTAAAAAAAAAGAAACATGCCAGATTTGGATTTAATGTCTAATAAAAGCCTTGAGTCAGCTAGGACAAAAACAAAAAGGCTAACATTGCTAATTATCCCTTATATTACATTTTCAGGAGTAGTGTAGTGCCTGTGTGTAACAAAGTCATTGCAGCTTAACGGGCTATCAGCCAAATGGTAAATTCCATGGCTGAGAAATGAAGTGTGTGAAAAAGTATCAAAAATTGCAGTTTTTAATTAATAAACATTGAAAACAGTTTTGTCTCTGTGGCTAATTTTCTTCTTCATACTAACATAACATGAGGTGTCTGCTAGGCCTCACCTCAGCTAACCCGAGTCACTGAACTGAACCTCTGTACATTGTTTGCAGTACTTTTGCCATTTGGAGACTTTTAAAATGTAATCATCTGAGAAATAGTTTTGTTTGATGTGATTTACAGCCCATTTAAGGAAATTCTGCTTCAGTTTTGGTGAGTGACATGTTATGTAGTACATTCATAACCCTAATTAGCAGGTTTCTTGCTCTGTGTGATGCATCTAAGCAGCAGCTTTGAAACTTCCCTTGCTACAACTAGCTGATAACTTACTGCTCCACCCCCTCATCCAAATATGGTCATTTCTGGCCATAAAAAACATGGTGGCTGCTAAAACGTCAACTATGGGGCTTTAAAATGCGGTCCACAAACCAGTGAGTGACATCACCGTGGTTACATCTTTACACTGTTAAAGCCTCTGATGACAAAGGCAGGAAGCTGCTGAAAACATACCGTGGTGAAAGTGTGTCAGAAAAGAATTTTTAGCCAAAACACGAGGAACACTTGTCTAAACAACTTCATATTAGACACTTCTGGAACACGAGGTTCACAGCAAAACATCTGCCGAGTATGAAGTACATCAGATGAATGTTTGGTGAAGAAGGCGAAGAATACACACAAGCACACAAATACAGAGAGAGTCCTTCATAAAAGCATAGCAGTGTTAATTTCTCCTCTTGCTGGTGACAGGTAGTGACGGTGAAAATCAGGGCTGGCACTAGCCTTCGTGGTGAGATTAGGAAAGAATCTGTACAGTGTCTAACATACCCTAAATTTAATTTGTGGGGCCGTAAAAGACCAACCTACATCAAATAAGTCATCTTGTTCAGTTTGCATTTAAGTAAATGCTTCATATACAAATATTATCATATAAAAAAAAAAAGAGGTGAAAGAGAAGAGGAAGAGGTTTGTCTTAAGACAAGCATGTTATTTGTTCTTTCCAACACTTTTACATCTCTTTCCACTCCCCATCAGTTAATCCTAGTTCAAACAGCAAGCTGAGGTTATGACCTATGACTGCTGCATAAAAACACACAGACACTCACACCCACACACACACCTACAGACACACTGAAGCAAGGCCGTAGGAGTCTGGCACTCTCACTGTCTGGGAATCTAATGTAGGGGGCAGCATGCCCAGACCTCCCAGGTGTGCACTCATACACACCCACACACACACACCATTACAGATGAATGCCAACAGGTAAACAGTCATGCATGTATCAACAAAAATACATGCCAACCAACACCAAACATTAACCAGAAAAATGCATTAGCTGCAGTCCAGCATAACAACAAGTCCAAACCTAGGCAGACTACAGCGTACCTGGATGAGTTAATATTTGGCTTGGCGTATCCAGGAACTCAGAGCTTGGTTGATCAGCTGAGACCTCCTCCTTTCAGAAATCCCCTAACATTCCACGTCCAGCACATTTTGAAGTGCTGGACGTGGCCCTCTCTGTGACCTTTGATAAAAGCTTATGTTGCCTTGAATTTTAGAAGCATCCCTTCAATGAGTTGCAAAAACCAGAAACTAGCTAAACTGACTAGCTTTCCTAACTAAACAGAAGGCGACTGTGTTTACAAAAAAAAGCGTTGGGGGGTGGGGAGGGGGGTGAATGCAGACAAATAAGCTACAAATGGCTGAGTGTCCCATCAGAGAACTTAAAGGAGTGTGGTGCAATGTGAGCTAATGAAACAGCAAGCACACTAGGCTCTTCTCCTCAAACTGGGAACATGCAACAGAATGAAAGGCTAGCTGACAGCGCAGCGGTCTCTCAGACCTAAACAAACCCAATAAAACTCCCTCCTCTTCTCCCTCCCTCACTCCCTCCCACACATACACAAACACACAGCCTCAAACAGCCTGAATCACAATGACTGAAGCAACAGATGGCTGTCAACTCACCCCCTCAGCTTTCCAATCTCCCTATACCACATCCTCTGGCCCAGCTGTCATTTGGGGCCCTTAGTTGAGGGGGCTCTGACGCCAGCCACCCCTCAACTGTGGACAGCTGCTGTAGGGAAGCCAGTGTGGGGGGGGGGCAAAAGCCTGTAACGCACATTATCAACCTACCCTGGTTTCAGAAAGCCTTCTTTCTGATATCCCTGTTTCATCGCTTTCCTTAGACTTATCCAGTTTCACTTTAAGAACATCTACTCCCTTTTTTGTTTCTACTCACCATCGCTCGTCCTCCACCTGAATTCCTATCGACTGGAATTTAGACTGCTCCTCTGTGGGCCCTCCTTCTTCTGGGTCCACCTAAGAGAAGGGGGAGAAATTCTCAAACTGTCTGCATGCCAGAAAAACTGGATTAGAACTCTGACTGAAACCCAGTCTTATTTACAAACCTGGATCCCTATGGACAGGCACTTGCGGAGAGCTTCTCTCTGCGCCTTGGTGTCCGCAGAGACATGTGCAACTGCGGAGGTGGTGGCGGTGGCAGTGATGGTGATGGTGCTGTTGGTGACGTGCTGGCTCGCAGGGCCGTGCACCTGAGCGTTAGCTGCCTCTATGGCCGCCGTCAGGGCCTTCATGCTATCGATGCTCTCTGTAGAGTTGGACAGGCCCGGCTGGGAACTGATACCCGTTCGTGTGCCGGGACCCCCGTCCATGTACGCATCCTGGGCGGACTCGGTGCTGCTTTGGGCTGTGATCGATATAAAAGGTTTGGATGGGGTAGTTCGTGGTGGGACCGGAGGAGGGGTCTTTTTGTAGGTGGTGATGCATGATGACACTGCAAAGAAGACGCACACAAAAAAAGACAGACGTCAGAAATATCTTGGTGCTTGAATCTGTGTTAGAACCTAGAGGTGCGAGGTTTGAGAGAAGTGGATATTTGTGAAGCAGGGTCCACTTAAATGCAAGTACAATAATAATTTAATAAACATTTAAAGAAGTAAACGTAAAGTAGATGAAGGACATCAAACATACAGTAACCGCCATTGAAATTAATTTTTTACATATATGTAGATAGATGGCAGTTCACCCAGAGGTCTTAGACTTCTGTGCTGCAGTCAAAATGTGCAGTAGATGAGAGCCAACTTTGACAAATCAGAGCTGCATCTAGTAATAGGATTAGTATGTCAGCCACTTGACCCACTGATCTAGATGGTTAAGCTCTATACGCACTGACTGTACACATCCAGAGCAATGTGATCGTGCCAAATATAGCTCTCCCTGCTTATGTGTCCTTACGTGACAGAAGGTAAATGACACTGCTGAAGCCAGCTACAGAGCTGCATGCACCCTCGAGGCTTTCTGTTAAATGCAAGCAAGTATGTATGAAAAAAAAAAAATCATCATTGCTTTTCCCAGTAACTGTCTTCCTCTTGCTGTCAGCATTCTCACCCTCTCATGTTACAGCTACAGGTTGTGTGCAGACAATGGAGCCTCTCTGACACACACACACTGAGTCAGAAGCCTTAGAAACATGCCAAAAGACAAGAAGCATAGCCTGTGTGTGGAAAGATAAAAACAGCCACCTCCTAACTATATTATGATTTGGAGTCTCCTTCCTGGCTTGGTGCTACCATCAAAAGTAGGTCGCCCTTTCTGCGTTCTGTGGCAAAACTAGGACGGCAGGTTTCCTGGATCCCTTTTTAATCCCTACAAAAGACAAACATCCTACCATGGTGAGATCGGGAGTCTGTGCGCGGCACACAACTGTTGCCAACCACACCCAGCACACGCAGCGCTGTATATAACTATTACAGAGAGAGCTCTTGTTTGCTTTGTGTCTTGCCATCTCGCTGACAGCTACAGAGAGGCCTTAATATACTGGAGGTGAGCAGTGGGGCTGACTTCATCCTTTTGGTTTGTCAGAGTCATTCGTCTGTACCCGTCCTCCTCCTCCTCCTCCTAGTGAAGATTTGAGCCTTTTGACAAGCTGGAAAGTATTCAGATAAGACGAGTGCTGCACTGAGTGGAGATCACAGCTTGTGAGTGTCTTTGATGATGGCAAAACAAACCACAATAAAGGGAAAAAAGGATGATTTACTGTATTTCCTTCTGAAGCTAAATACCATATGTAATTCTTTACAGATAGTGTATGTATGGGAATTACTGCCAAAACCAAACAAACTTATCTAAGTGTGCCATATTTGCACTGATGTCTCACTCTAACAGTTTTCTAGGGAAAATAATCGAGATTCAGGTCTAATCTTCAGAAAGGTCACACAGTACAAACCCACAAGAACAAAAAAAATGTACATCGCACACACGCATGCACTCACACAGAGAGAGAGGGTGAGGTCCTGCCCCTATCAACCATGGGGTTTCAAAGGAGAGCATGCATCATCTTTCAGTTTCTATTCCCTGAAGTCATCTAAAAGTCACATGTGTGTGTATGTGCACATGTTGGATGACTGTATATGTGTGTGAACTCCTCCCCAGCCTACAGAAGGGTTAAAAAGGGTTTTCATCTGCTCAAAGGAAAAAAAAAGAAAAAGAAAAAGACTGCATGAAACTGGAGACGACGCGCTGTGTCCCACCCTAGCTGTCACTGTGAGAGCCAGACACAGTGGAGAATGACAGGGGTTTCAAATGCCAAGACAGGTTAAGTAAACACTCGGGAGTCTGAACATGCCCACGCACAAGTACGCGCACACAGGCCTGGAGAGGCACACAAATAACATTGACACAACCCTGCTTAACATTTCAGCTTCTCCACATCAAGGCAGACCGCACACTTCCTGCCAATGATATGCTCTCTATCCATCAGGAACTGTTGTCAGCAGCGTACCAGCCTGTACCAGTATGCAAACTCGTGAAAGGATGTGAAGTCAAGCATTTAACAAAATAAAGGATTTTAGTTTTATGTTGAAAAACCTTTAAATTATAATGAAATTAAACAAGTGAATCCTTTAACTTTAGCCTGTATATACAGAAAAATTAGCTGAAAACATCTGACCAAAACAACTTCCCGGATTAGACTGAGACCAAGTTTCCAGTTTCCACATAGCTGATAAGAAAATAGCTCAACCCCCTTACAGCCATGAAAGCATTAGACAGCTATACTGCCCTGGACCTCCCACACTCGCAAGCATTCAAGGACAGAGTGAAGCAGGAATGTGATGCAGGACTCCATCAAACCCTTAGAAAGGAATGTGAAAACCTCTCTTTACTAACCACAGATAAACAGTGACGAACACACAGAGAGGTTTGTCTGTCACTTTATAATATCAGGTCAGTGCAGCCTTGATCAAAGAGTAAAGAAAGAGAAATATTCTCTTGTGTGCAAAAAACCAAAAACAAAACAGGACTAACTTCCTCGCTTAATGGAAAAAGAATGTGGAATTTTATCTCTCTTCCCACGGAGAGGTAGGTGCAGCCTGCTTCAAGCATTGTCATCTCCAAGAGGAGAGGAGTTTGTGAATGACAAAACTTTAGTGGCTCTCTGCCAAATCCTCTTTTGACAAACGCTTCAAAAGTCCCATGCAGACAAGTTGGTGTGAATAGCAGTTCTTCTTGGCAGGGCACTCTTCCCACCCGTGGGCTTGATAATATCAAAGAAAGCCCTCTTCCCTCCCCTGAGACAAAGCAAGTCTCCATTCATTTCTCCGGCCTTAGGAACAAAAACAGACTCGCTAGCCACCTCTTTTTTTTCCTTTTCTTTTTTTTGACTGCGCCCCATTTGTGTGCCTGCATAGGTGTATGCTGTTTCCTTTATTTAATCACCGTGTTCATGTTACTAGACAGATTGAAGGCAGGCAGCTGCCTTGTAATCTCCAATCTGTATATCTGTGGGATAGGCCACTTCAAAGAGCAGACGGTTTGGTTTAAGAGGCTAGCTAACAGGAATGAGCTCCCCCGTGCGGGGGCCAAGGGCAAATCCACCACCATCCAAAGAAATACAAAGACTGGGATGAGGGGCGGTCGGAATGGGGGAATACTGACAGCTGCGTCCAGCTGCACTATGTTTGGGATCGGGGTCTGCCAGAGGGGAGAGAAGAGCGAACACAGAAGAAGAGTCGAACAAGACGGAGGAGGAGGGACCCGGGTAAATCACAGAGTTACTGCCCGACTCCTTCTGCTCACTTTGTCCATCTCACTCCCCATCAAGCACGCTCACTCACACAGAGGCCCAGCTGGAGTCCTTTGTGATAGCGTCACCATGGCATCACATAGCAACATGAAGTTTGCTGGGAGGCCTGGTATTTTACCACCAGCAAGCAGAGAAAGAGCTTCCACTGGTCATTTGTTTACTCTGACAGGTTACACCAGTCACCAGGAAAACTTAAAAGCTGAAGTGAAAAAGTGAAACAAAAAGCAAAATATCAGCAGAGGCACGGCAGCTGAGCGCTCCTGCACTGTAAATAAATATCCAAGAGTGTTTTGGGGGTTTTTTTTGCCTTGAAGAGCTGCCTTTGTACAGCTGAATGCTAAAGTCTACCAACCAGTTTTTCTTGGACTGTTTTCAAAAAGGCTTGTCATTGTGTTTCAGGGACAGTGTTATTGGATGACAAGCGCTTGAAAGGTTCAGACCGTATGACGTTTCACTGCTGTTCTGAACAACAGTGCAGCACTAATACCAATCCTGACTCAACACTGCCTCTGGAAGGCTACTTTAAACTGAAAGAAACTGAAAGAGATTACGAGAAGCCTTGTCCTTTAACACTTTCTACATGCTAAAAACAAAACTTAAGATAGCAGATTAGCTGTTTGTTACTTATCACTGCTAGGTTAGTATTACAGACACAACAAACACAGCACATGATATACAATGAAACATGAACGTTTCTGACAGGCCTGTGAGTCACCTAAAAGTTTCTATGAGACTTCCAAGTCAGTCTGCAGCTCCCAGCCACCAGAGGTCAAAGGTCAGCAGAGAGGGTTTCTGCTCTCCAGATGCCTGAGCACTCAGTAACAATAGCTCACTGTGTGTGCCTATGCGTATATATGAGAAGGAGGGGAAGGTGGCGGTCTGTGACTGCCCTTTAAAGGAGTATATTTAGCATGTGTGAGTGCTTTTGGGGGTGGTAGCTTTTAGTGCAAATGGTGCCAAAGTTGTAAACATCCTGAACAAACTGCTGATTTAAATGTATTTTTTTTACGTTATCATAAGGATGCATATCAGTATGAAACATGTGTCAAATATGCCTCTAGTGTCCTCACACCAGCAGTGCTATCAACAAAGTTGTATTCTCAGCGTGCCCCTACTGACAGAAACCCGTGTCAACAGTGGGTAACTGACCTGGCAGGCTTGTGTCTCCTGAATCACTAGATAAGAGTTTGTTTACAACTGTCAGCCACCGCTAAATCTGGCAGGCAGCTGCTCCCTGTTAGGCAATAGATTTATTTCACTTAACCTACTTTCCTGTGTTCCAAGTTCAAATAGAAAGCCTGGTTACCTGGATTCCTCTTTTATGGCTTGATGCTCTTCTCGCCCTGTCAATCAGTGACAGGTATGGACAGATACAATGTGGATTGAGACGTTAAAAACTAAAGGGGGAAAACTATAAAAACTGAAAGTTCACATTAAGCTTTTCATTTTAAGTGTAGATCTAATGTTTTAGGATCACATCACTCTTGAACTACGCAGCTGATTGTTTTATACATGTATATAAAAATCATCAAATGACTAACAATTACTCTAACAATAGTGTAATTGCCAACATCAACACTGTAAATGCACGCTAGATGACACTTGTTGCACTGACAGGTATAATCAACCAGGATTTCACATAAATATGTACTCTCAAAGTTCCTCCCTGTACAGTAGTGAAGCATGTGGGCTTGTCTTCTTCAGACAAGCCCACATTTTTGTTGTTTTAAATCAAGGGGCTTTCTTGTTAGACCTGCCCTGTGATGGCTCCAGGCCAGATTTTTTCTTCTCCCCTTCTCCTCGGCCTGACGAGCCAACAGACACACGAAGAAATACATCAGCCTTTTCTTTCTGTCCAAAAGACCTGCCTGCAGGGGCTGAAAGCAAGCATATAGTCACTCAACATAAGGGGGAGAATTAGAAGAGCATGAGAAAGAGATAAAGATAAAATAACAGAAAGGGAAGTGAGATAGGACAAAGTGTGCCATGCCGTTTACTGCACTTACTGTACATTCCAGCAGCTTTGTGGGCCATAAACCTGAGTATTAGCTCAAACACTAACGCTAGCACACCCACACATCTCACGCATGCTTTCACTGCACTCATTTCCCACAGCATTGCTCACAGAGTGACTGATACTTTAAGAGCAGACTAGCTCAGTGTGCGCAGTGACACATCAGATGTGCTGGCAATGACAGCATGGGCAACTGTAGCAAGTCTAGCATACCGAAAAACAGAATCATGTAGCTGAGGGGGAAATCAGATAAGTCATTACGTGAAGTTATATTTGTGATTGAGCAGTGTCTAAGAATATGACACTTGTTCAATTCTTTTTAAAGAAGAAGAGAGAAGCCTTGATGTGGTCTTTTTGTCTTGCTAAGTGGATAACACAAGCCACTTAGGCCAGTGGCTTTTAAACTAAAAATACACACAACACACCAGTGTTGCCACCACACTGTCTCCAAGTGCTGAATACAGTTCAGATAAAGCATGAGTGTCCTCTAGAACTAAAAGCCTGTGGAATTACAGCCAAGAACAGAAAAATAGAACCACAAGCCTTGGGAATAATGGTCACTGGGCATAAACAGCAAACACAAAGGCGACAAAAACACAAGAGGCTGATACGCAAACACACACGCACGCACGCTTGCGTGCACGGAGGCATCAGCTTTGGGGCCTGAAACACAATACCGATGTCATGTCATTACATGAAGGATCACTGCTTGCTGCAGTTGTTATTTACATATAAATGCAGCAGAATGTGGTCAAAAGTTCACTTCTTCTTTCCTCCAACAAGAAAAGGCATGCTACAAGTTTCCTGTGGAGTTACTCTAAAAGTCCCCCCCAAAAAAAACGAAAGAAAGAAAAAAGTCAAAACTTGATTCATAAAATGACCGGGCACAAAAAGTAAAAGGAAAGCTGGCTTGCTGTTTTTACAAGCGTTTGAGTTTACTCTTCCAGGAATGCCATGAAACATCAGTGTCGGGTGTTGTTTCACAGCACTGGGGTTTTTTTCTCCTCGCATTCCTTCCCCCTTTCCCCCTCTTTGACGTTCTTTGTCCTGACCACTTGCACATGGAGGGGAAAGGAGACACTGGCGGCCTAATCCACTGCCAGAGGCACACTAAAGCCATCTGGGCCCAAAACCAAACGTTTGGCCTTCTGTTTCTCCTATATGAGAGGAGAAACTGGGAGGTGGGGGGTAGATGGAAAGTTAAGAGAGAGGAAGGGGAAAACGAAGGAAAAAGGAAGGCAGGAGGTACAAGAGAGGCTAAAGGGGGGATTTGGAACAAGAACCAGGCAACACTAGTGCACAGTCTTTTGTGGTTTTCATTCCTGACCTTCTGACCCTATACATCCTGTTGACGGGGTCGGGGGGGCAGAACGAAAGATGAGATTGCCGCTATAGGCATCTGTGTGCGCCCAAAAGGAATGTGAATGCAACGAGCATGAATCAGGACAAATATGAAAACCTATGAAGATGATACAGAGCTCTGGGTGTCTCTCTCAGGTGTGACTTTTCACACCCCTCTCTCCCTTCTTCCTGTGTGTTTACATGCACTCCCTGCTGAATCTTATGGGGGAGGAACAATGGTCTCTCCAGCATTCCCACTCTCCTGCTGAGAGCACCCGTTTGTCTCCTGGATTCCTTTTCCCATTCATCTCTTTCTCTCTCTTCCCTCCTGGAAAAAACACTCCTGCTACTTTTTTTTTTTTTTTTTTTAAAACAAGGGGGAGGGTTCTGAGCATGTGTCTCAAAAATCTGAGTCAAATCAGTCCCCTTCGACACAGCCTCCCCCCTCCTCCTCTTTCCTCTCTGTTTTACTTGGTTAGTGAAGCAGCAAAGCTTTAAGAAAGGGAGGAGAAAGAGGAGATGCATTCCTTCTCTCCCGCTTGCTGTCTCTCAGTATGCAGCAGCGGTGAGTTGCGGCTTATTTTTAATGACTGGTAAAAAAGAAAAAAAAGAAAAAAAGGAGGGCTGGGTGTCTTCCCCGCCGGCCGCTTGCACACAGGCTCAGTTACTAAGGCACACACACACACACACACACACACACGCGCACACACACACACACGCACACATTACTGTAGCTGAGTCTGGGACTTTCACAGAGAAGTCTTTAATTTGCACTGGGGCCTGGCCTCCCACACTGCACAGCCCAAACCACCCACTTACAGCCATGCACCCTTCCTCTGACTTACTCCAACATATTCTCTCCCCTCTCCAGAACAGTGAAAGCAACATGAACTCTCAACCACATAATTTTGCTGTCAAATAAAGTAAAAACTTTCAACATTCTGTAAAGACAATATGGCAAAAAAAACATGTTTTTCTGCTCTTCAAAAAAACTCCCATCTCATTTGGAAGAGATTTAACTATATATCCCACTCCCTCTTATGTTTTCATTCCCTGAGGGCTTTAAGTTTGCAGGCCCTGCCCTGCCCAGCTTTAGCATTCAGGAGCCACGAGGATCATCCATAGTCAACAGTAAGGAAATCCTTTCAGGGCTTTGCTTTTCCTTTGCCCCTGATGCCAAAACACAGACAGGAAGAGCAAAAATGGGGAGTGGGATAGTCCCTACCTGACAGTGGAGCCCCTATCCACCTGATCTAACACACCAAATGAGCGGTTTACTCTTTTTAAGTAATCCTCAAAGTAAAATAGTGAATTCCTCACATTAACAGGAAACTGTTGTATGTGCACTTTCTGCAGAGTGGAGACAGCAGGGGTGCATTGCCGCAGCCATTCTTTGTGTTTGCAGTAGCCCTGTCAACTCCTCCCCGCGCCCCTTTCTCATTTTCCCCCGCTCGCTTAACTTTTTTCCAAACCAATGGCAGGACGAGAGGAATGAATGACATTCTCTTTGCTTGTGTTTCCTGTGTCAAAAGCACCACTCTTCCTCCTTAAACGGCTATAATCAAAGCATTCCAAGCCGTAACAAGCAGGGACCAATTAAGTCGTAAGTAAATATAGACACCCAGCAGCCACCTAAAAAGCTTTAAGTCCTGCAGATTTATCCTATTCACTTTTATTCTGCTCCAGAGCATGTTGAGGCAGGAAATCACTGATGATTCAGGTCATGGAAACATAATAATTAAACCTGATTGATGCTATGTTATAGCAAAGGGCCTGCAGATCCAGCTTTTAATCAAAGGTTACTTACGATCACATTGCATCAGACCTTAGGTTATGCATTATATGGGTCAACACTTACAAGTTGGTCCAGATTGCCAAATTGAACTGGCAAAACACTTCAAAGCAGTTGAGACTATGATGACATCTAGTGAAAGATTTCATATTGCATGTCTTTACTTTGCTACATCAGAATCACAAGAGCTGGATTTCCTTCAAATTGAATTTTCTTTTAGACATCTGACGGAAAAAAATTAGAAAGGAAGGTATACGGTCCAGCACATCGATGATACATTTAAAACAGAGCTGGAAAAGCTAGAAAAGCAGATCCACAGATGTAAAACTTTTGAACTAAATTCAATTCCTCTGGATCTATTTATCTTGTGACTAACACTCTTGAAGTTGTCACTGTGAAAGAGATGCTCAGTGTTTTCCACTCAAGTCAGTGAAAGAGCGACAGTGCAAGTTCCCACTGGCTTGCATTCTCAGACAGTCGTGACAGGATGAAGTAATTACTGAGCGGCTGACACACCAGCATGGCTAGGATTTATCTTCTCCAGGAAGAGAGATAGCCAAATCACAGTTTACCCACATTGAGCTCCCAGTTTGGGCTTGATCCCGCAGCTGCAAATGGAGAAGCCACACACAAACACTTTGACACCGTCACATGCGTACACACACCCTGATGCTCAAAAAAACCCCATTGAGTTACAGCTGCCAACCGCAACTGAGAATGGTGTCTTTCTCCTTTTTATTCCACATGTGTGCTGCGCCTGTGCTAGTTTGTCACTACATGCCTTGACCCAGCCCTTGTTTCCTGTCAAACACACCTACTCGAACCATCAAAGCAAGTAGAATGACAGCATTATGCAGGTGTGTGTGTGTGTGTGTGTGTGTGTGTGTGTGTGTGTGTGTGTGTGTGTGTGTGTGTGTGTGTGTGTGTGAGAGAGAGAGAGAGAGAGAGAGGGTGCAGAAGAGAGAATCAGAGACAGATGACACCAGAGTACTGTTTAATTTACATCCCTCTTTGAATAATAATTCCACCTTAGAGGATGGCACCTTTGATCCACTGACACACAGGTGTAGTTCACATACAGAGGCGTAGGTTGCTAACACAGGGCTTTATCTATCCCTATAATTAACGGCCAGAGCAGGATTCAGAGAATACTATATGTGTTCGTGCGTTACCGAGGAACAGGCATGGTTCGGAGGATTGATGGAGCTCAAAGGTGCATTCCTGTACAGCGTCCTCAGCAAACACTGTTTGATGTCAGTGTCTTGGAGGCATATATACATCAAGGATAGCATAAATGTCAGTCATCACTCAGGGGTACAGCAACTCATATTGATGACTAATTCCTCTCTCCCAGTCCCTGTGTATGTTACACACACAGAAAAACACACCGGTAGCATTGATGAGGCAGAAACTCCACCAAAAATAACATCTGACAGTAATCTGAGAGGAGAACTTATGACTTGCCTCACATACACAACCTACTGTTGTGGTAAAACACCAAAAGGATTTATTCTACGAGTAGGAATTCGGCTCCCTCTAGTGGTGACCAACTAGGACTGAAAGAATTTCTGTAAACCAAGCAGAGACGATCATTTCATTAGAAGCACCGCACTTTTTTTTCTGTTTACAAGATAAAAATAAACAAAAATCTATTCTTATTTATTATCCTCTACATATCAGCTTCATATATAAATTACATTTGAGAGAAATTACATTGAAATAATTAGCATAAACGTATTAGCCTGTTTTATGCAAAAAATCTTATATAAAATCTTGCCATGTGCTCATATATTTTGTTTATTTCTATACTTGTTTAATGTTCTAGTTCAAAGACACAGAAGATGAGTTGCAGTTTTTTTCCTGTTTATTTGAAACTGGAATATTGTGAGTAATAAGAAAAATAGATATTTTTGAATGCTGATGTTCAAAAAGGCACCAAAAAAAGCCAGCTTCACTAACTAATACACATTCATTATTAAATACTGCATCATAAATCAGAGAGGTATAAACATCTTCTGTAACCCAAAGAGTTGTACAAAGCAGATACCAGAGTAAAAACTATCATCTTGTACAGCATTTTCAACTTTTTCCAAATAATTGGAGATTTTTTTAAAATGCTAAAACATGGGTGAAAACATGCAGTTCTATTCAGAAACTCAAAAAAAAATAATCATGTGTTGGTAAGAAGTTGGTTAGCGCTGTCTGCTCTGCAGAGCTCCAATAGAGCTTCATGGCTTAGTGCTTAGCTGTTTTAATTAACAACATTTTCACCTGACCTCTTTATCTTTGTTCTTTAGTCTCATTTCAGCTTTTCGAATGGATTACCAGAGATCTGGAATTAACTTTAACCACAGTGCAGAGGAATTAGCAGGCTGATGAAAGGGGAAAAGTTGAAAGCGAGTTAAGAAAACCTCAGCAAGAACACTTAAAAGTGAAGTTTAATTCTGGCACATCGCATCCAAAGACATGTCAGTTGCTCTACTAAACAAATGCTGCAGGTGAATGACTCAGTAAATTTTTAGTGAGGTCATAGCTTCTACTTTTTAATTTTCCTTGAGTGTACATTCATCATGCAACCCCTCATTAAGTCTCTAACCCAAACTCAGTGCAGACTAATAATAGCTTCTCTGAGGACTGAATTGAAAGGTAAAAAAGGAGATAGAGAGAAAAAAGAAAGCATGACTGAATCTGTTAGTCACACAGATGCACACACCCCCAAAACACCTGAGGCAGCTTTGTATCCAATACACTAAACCACTCCTAACTCTGCCCAAACTCAAAAAATAGAACAAGAGACTCACTGGCCACTTTGTTAGGTACACCTGTTCAACTGCTCATTAACAAAAATATCTAATCAGCTAATCACATGGCAGCAACTCAGGCTTGTAGACATGCTCAACAAAAACTGCTTAAGTTCAAACTGAATGTCAGAATGGGACAGAAAGGTAATTTAAGGGAGTTTGATCGTGGCATGGAGTGCCAGACGATTTACAGAGTGGTCTTGTTTATGTCAGAGGAGAATGGACAGACTGCTTCGAGCTGATAAGAAGGTAACAATAACTCAAACAACCAAGGAATGCAGAAGAGCATCTCTAAACACACAACACGTCAAACCTCGAAGCTCATCTTAATCCTTAATGGGAGATTCCCATCATGGATGTGCAACCAACAAATCTGCAGCAGCAGCTTTGAACATACAGCTTGAAGCAATAAAGTGCCTATGCTCCAAGAGATATCTAGCATAAAACACATGGTATTACAGTGAGCTGTAGAGGAGCTGATAAAAACAAGAAAATGTGGTAGAGAAGTATTATTCTGTAACTATTAAGCAACTCTGCTGTTTAAAGTTAACTTACTTTATGGGAACAATCACCTTGTATCACACTGCATCAGTTTAAATGCCAATACATATGAAGAACTGCCATTTAAAAAAAACTTATAGTGGTGAAACTTTTCCCAAGAGAAAAGAATTTTCTGGGCAAATTTTGAGTTACTGCTGATGACTTGGAACAATTGATTGAATAAAACCGATGGATAGAAATGATCCCTTTGGGTAAAGTTGAACAAACCATACAGTATGAGGGAAAAAAGCAATATTTGAGATAAGAAATAAAAACAAGAAGAGTGTAGCAGAGGTGTTGATTAAAACTAAAGTGGCAGAATAACTGTCACATCCAAGCTTAATATATAAATAAATATTAGCCTTTACTAACTCTGAGTTATTTATGACCTGATAATCTGGTATTCCTGTGATGAAGGCCTTTATGGATTATAATATGTCAGCAGGTGAATTCTCATTAGCTCATATTCAGGATGCCCTCTTTTCATTTACATGATAGCAACATAATCTCACATGACCATGGCCTAGTTGGATCACTGGAGCCATGTGTGTAATGTACATGTGCATGTGTCCAGAGCATGTTGCACTCAGGAGGGACACTGAGCCTCATCTGAAAATAGAACGGCGAAAGATGGTAGGTGAGCAGGCAGGCAGCATAGCTGGCAACCCTGTGCATGACTCACTCAAACACAGATGGTTGGAAAGAAACATGGGGCCACAGACTGCTCATCTGTCAAGCAGTGGGGACTTAGCAGCCCTCCATCTATCCTCCAAGGCCTTGGACTGGTAAGTAGCACCAGTGATATTCCTCACTGTGGGGCTCAGCATGGTTCTCCTATGCCCTCTGGATGCTCACTTTAACACGAACAGAAGTCTGACAAGAACTCCTGAGCACCCCTAAAAATAACTATATTAATAGCAGTAATAACAGCGTATTTTAGTGTTATTTTCTGGAATTATCTTCATTTGTTATATTTTCCTAACATGTCTATTAAAAACTGTACAGGCTAGAGTGCAAACAGATTTTATGTCCAGTGTTGTTGATCTCATGATATTACAGAGTGCGCACACAGAGGTGTTGCTGCTTCTGATGCAAGTTTGTCATTAATAGCCTAATAGACTTTCGTTGCTGCATCAGAAAAAGGATGCAGAGATAATCTCATGCCACAAATCAGTGATGCAGATTCAAAACACGCTTTAACTGAAATATAGCCAAAGTTCAAGCTGTTGTGATGATGCAGGGACATTGTGGTGTCCTAGCCCAGGAGCTGGTGCTAAAAATGTTTATTCCTGTTCTGGTAGAATTAGGCTTCTGTGTTTGTTAACAGCACAGCTCCAGATCCAGGTGACAACAAGTTAAAAGGATGCCACGACACTGATGTGATGGACTACAAATCTATTCTCCACTTGTGAAATAGGGGTACATGACGCTCTGTGCTGAGACTGCATAATAAAGGGAGGCTTTGTATGAATTCATGAACTTTAATATAAAACAACTCTATTACCAGTTTTCTTCGTGTACAGGTCTGTGGAGTGGCAAGTTGATTTTCCTATGTCTGTACTGAATAATGCTACTTTAAGTGCTTGATGACTTGGTGAACTGCCTCTATGTGGTTGAAACATAATGTTGTGCATGTTTCCACAACAAATACTTATTAAACTTCTTTAACGACTGGAACTTTGCCTTGAGTTTTATAGCTAAAGGCTTCACTGTCAAAGGAGTTTGCAAAAAAAGTGTCTGGACCAGTGCGAGAAGCTTCTTCAGTTCTAAGGTCAAATTATATTTAAAAGTTTCCCCCAGGAGGAGGGACAAAGACCCCCTGATTTTCATGCGCCAAGGTGTGAAAGGGTGTGGGACCTAATCTGATTTACTGAAAGACACATGTACAATTCCTGAGGTCAGATGGCCCAGGGTCATTCTGGGAGGGAACTAATTCACAGTGGTTGCTTTCAAACCATTTGTCCTCTCTGTATGGGACTCTCGGCCATTTGACCTTTGAGGGATACATTTTAATGTGACTGAGAACCTTCCAATTGAATTGAGGATTTTGCTAAATGTAAAGGTTGCCTTTGAGGGATACATTTTAATGTGTATCCAATTGAATTGAGGTTTGCAAATGTGAAAAGGGCTGATTACATTTGCAAACAGCATATTCCATTAATATTAACTACAAAGCACTGCATGCATCTCATTATGATCGGGAGCTGAGCCCCCCTAAAATGTGAACCTAGAATCGCCCCTGGTCTGACCTAAATAACTAGACCTTGCAGATGACTATGTTGTGATGCTGTGCCAGGGCTTACTCTGCGCCATTCAGGCCACACCTGTTCCCCAACCCCCCACCCAGCCCCATCAGACATATACCAAAATAAACCAGGAGCTGGAACACGATCAACATTTCTGGGCTTTTATGAGCGGAGGCTGAAGGCATGTAACTTGTGGCTAATCTCACAGGGGAGATGTACAAATGGAGTTCGGTTTGGAGGGAAAGTAGCTGCAGAGGGTCTGAAAGTTAATTTAACAGCATTTTACACAGATGACTCAGCAGAAACTGTTAAAACTTTTAGATTTCACTTGATTTTATAAGGTTTAAAAATACCACGGAAGGTAAGAATGTACTTTCCTAAAATTAAAGATTGCATCACTTAATTTTATTCTCCATTAACATTAAATGAAGCACTTTGGTCATCGTTATATATATATATATATTTTTTAAAGTCATTTCATTAGAAGCATGAATAAGCAGAAAGAACGGGATGGGCACGGATGATCTCAGTGTAAAGAGTGTCACAATAAAATTTCCGCTCTGGACCTTCACAGTAAAATGCCACTGACGCACTTTAAAATTAAAAAGTATAACTTCCTGTATTTGACAGGTAGGTTTTACGTACATTATTTCTACTGTGAACACCACTTCGACCCTTTAAATATCTTTATCCGAATTATTCAAACAGTCTAACACAATTTCAGCGCGTTACGGGTTCACATTTCGCTGCGCATGCTTTTATTTTGAAGGTGTCATCGCTCATCTTCCCCGCTTCTTGCCGCAGCTCGCCTTCGGTCTCACCTCGCTCGCAAACGACAGACAAACACAACAACAGTTTGTACTCACAAAGGTGTATCCAGTAGTCACACATGGCCACCAGCGCGCTGTACAAACACTGAAGTAACGGCATGTGAAGGGCGAATCGGCAGAACTGTGCTGAGATGAATCTTCTCTCCCGGTTTTCCTCTTTCACTCTGACGATATTGGATCTTCTGTCAGGATGTAGACGCGCCTTGATTTCGCCCCCTCCGCCCCGTGCAAGCAAACTTAATAAGTCATTCAAGGGTGGGACAGTCCCGCGTACGGTCACAGTGAAAACTTTACGCTAATAAAAATCCCCCCTCTCACTTCATTATTGCCCCTGTTGCTCAGGGATTTACTCAGATATTCAAAGACGTATCGCTTTTTAAATCCTAAATTGGCACCACTATTGCTTCATTTTTAACTTGTACATATGTCGCATAACTTATCTAAACGACAACTGCGCAAAAAGTATCGAGCCACGCCTCATCTTTTTATATTTTTCTAGGAAAACTGGATATAGTTTGACTAACTTAAAGAAAATACAGCATAAGGCAAAAAAGAGAGTTTGTACAATTCCAATTTGCTTTAAAGTCAATGTTTGGTGTGACCACTTTTGTTCTTCAACACAGCCTGAACTCTCTTAGGCAAGCTTTCTTCTAATCTCTTTAAGTAGTTTTCAGGAAAAGTTCTCCAGGCTTCTTGAAGGACATTCAAACCCCACACTACTTCAGTAATGTTGATGTCCCTGTGACTGATAGCGTCCCATTGTCTGTTTTTCTATTCAGGTATGCTTTTACTGCCTTGGCAGTGCGTTTGGATCACTGCCATGCTGAAAAATTAAGCCATTGCCAATCAGACGCCTTTGAGACAGTAGCTGCATAAACTGAAGGGCCAGATGCATCTGTCAGGTCCTGTGTCACATTTTTGATGCATCCTGCCCCCACCACCAAGTTTCTAATTAGTTTTTAGACCTGCCTATTCTTCTTTTGTTCTCCACTTCTCCAGTTTCCTCAAAATTTCCAAGGATGCACTGCACACCATGCCAAGATATGTCACACGTCTAATAGCTCACCTTGCCCATTAAAAAAAGCAAAAGAAAAAAACAACAAAAAAAACACTATTTTAAATCTGTCAAACTGTGACGAGCTGATAGTAACAAACGTCCTAAATATACAGTTTAAAATGGGTGCAAAGTTGTCTGTTATGTGCACACACAGCACTGATTCATCCCTTGAATTAGGTGCCTATTTTATACTTAAATGATTCATAGTTCAGTGTTAAGAGCATAACATACAAACACACATAAAGCATTCCTCTGAAAATGGTCAGGTACGAGGAATAAACCAAAAATGAGTGAAAAATCAGCCCATGTCCAAATAAAAACCTTGAAAGGCCTTCAGAAAGCCCAGAGCGCTGGAGCGCTTGAAAAAAAATTACAAAAAAAAAAAAAAAAAAATCACCTTGGAAGCAAAACAAAAAGAAATTAGGGATGGCTCAAGACTTTTCACAGTACTGTACATATATATATATATATAAACAATATATATATATATATATTTTATATAAACAGTTATCTATTAATCCATATTACATATATATATATATATATATTATATATATATATATATATATATATTTTATATAAATAGTCATATGTTTGGAGATTTAATACCTAAACCACAGGAGATCCCTTAAAATGTGGAAATACTTAGAGTATGTACAATAGCCAGACACTATACTCATGCTCCTACTGGAAGCCAATTAGAAGTCTTCCCATTCTAGCTATCCTCATGTGAGATGGTGTGCCCAAAGTTGAGAACTTTACTTCTTTTGTAAACCAAATTTGAGAGCAACACCACTGACATGCCTACATATACAACTGGAGTTCCTCTAATGTGAAAATTCAAAAGCACAAAAATAGCCAAACAGAGGATGTGATTCATAAACTCAGTCTGATGACTGCCACCTTGTGGTTTAAAAAAGTGTCCCTTTGCACTAAGCTGTTCCTAAACCCAAGTGGCAGCAATTTTATTGGAGGGTTAGCCTTTGTTATTGCACACAGTTCCTATGGGGGTTGTGGGATTGTTGGAGTTATGATCTTCTTGTATGCAGATTATATAAAATACAATCTTTTTTTTCTCCCCAACATCTGCCTGTATCTAATCCCTTTCATTTTATATTGAAAATGAACTTGCAGAATTGGCCACCAGTCAGAATACATGGCAACGACACAATAAAAAATAAGTTGATTGCCCTACATTTTCAGTCCTGACCTTGCTCTGATCTCATCACTCATCAACGGACACAACCGGCAAGCAGATGGCCAAATCCACAGTAACTGACTGCCGCAGCCTGAAGCTGAGAAAACCTACTCTGTGGTCATTGTTCACGCGACTGATGGATCTGTCAAACTTAATGCTGCCACAAAGGCCTTTCACCTGTAGTCCTCCTTAAACACACCTTGAGAGAGAGAAAAAAAACATAGGAGGACACACAGAGAGAGCCCAAAGTGGCATTTTTCTTCCCTTTTATAACATATGAGTCACCCTGACATATGACACACAAAATTCTGCCTTGCTCTGGGATATTTGCGTGGGCTGGTGGAGGTGTGAGGGGAAATCTGGCCCAATGCTTGGCTTGATCTTGATTCGGCCAGACTTCAGCGGTCTGTATCCCAGCCATATATATTTAGCACATCCAGAGATATTTATTCGCACAAGCTCTCTTAGAACAGAGCTCCTGGAAAAAAGCCAGTGATGGCAGTGATTGTTTTTAATTGGGTCAAGCTGTCTTGTAGTTTTTCATCCGCCCACTCACGGAGCTTCTGAAGGAAGAAAGAGCAGAGGTGTGGTGCTGTGTTTCACTGAGCCCCTGGGGGCAGTGTTGTACAGGATTTATCTCAGCCTGCAGTTCTCTACTGTAAGGCAGAGTTTGGAATACACAGGCAGGGCTAGTGATTTCGACAGAGTAAAGCCTGAAAACATCGCAGTAAGTTTAGTGTCCCACACTCAGACCAGTATGTTGAGTGTTTTTAAACATAGAAGACCAAATGTGGGAAAATGCTGCTGTCTGTAACTAATAGGAAATACCAAAACCAACAAGGTTTCTGTCATTTTCTCTGGTGACACCTTTCCACTAACTCCTACTGTGATTAACTGCCACTACAGTAAGAGCGCAGATGTTATTATATTCTAATCTCCCGGAAATCCCTCATACCCATTGGTATTAGATATTTGGTCCATTCAGAGCTTATATCTGTAAATTACAAATATTTACTACTGATGCCAAAATTATGTTTTTAATTAAACTATGCTTATTATCAAGATTTATTTAAATAAAGCCAATAAGCATATTTCCTCAAAATTTAATCTTTTCTTACAGGAAATAAGATTCCCTGTCATTTATACTGTGCTTTTTATGAGATCCCCTATTGACTTTTGGTGCAAATACCAAATTTACAGAGGTTTTCTTAGCAGAGTGTATTACATATTTGATCTGGTTACGAGAAGTTAGCCTACACTTACTCCCAGCAAGATCACATTTGATGTGCAGAGGTCTTTAGAAAGTGGTAGAGAAGTAATTAAGAAAAAACCTAATCAAATGAAAAATTTCTTATTTCTTTCTCAGTTTATGTGCTGCATGGGTTTTTTAAATGCAGCACATAAAGCAACTCAGCCGTTCTCTTCCTGAGCAACTAAACCTTTATATTAATTTGCATGTTTAATTATTCTTTTGTCTTTTACTTATACTAAAACATTTTTTAACAAAAGTGGCCAATCTAAACTACAGTGATATATGACAAGTATTTTATTAGTATTACATTTTTTTAATTACTCTTGTGCAGTGCAAGCAAATAGAAAAAGTATGCTAGAAGCTGCATAAGAGAACTAAACAAAGAGGTTGTTTTCCCTTGAGTGTTTGCAAGACCATTGGCAATATGGAACACAAGCATGCCTTAAATGCTTACTTAAGGAATGCTTTATTCAGCCACAATGCCTCTGGTAGGGGCTGTAAAAAATTCACAGCCATTAAATCAAATATTGTCCTATAATTGATTACATGGAGCTAGGGTGTGAATACCCTTCTTTTTTAAAACCAAATCCTTTGGCACCTCTGAAAAATAGACGCTGGGAAATGTAAGGTTGGATAAATGACAGTAGGTCAGCGAGCATGGGAAACAGGGGGAGAGAAAGAGAAACTATAAGAAGCTATGGCAAAATTCCCAGACTTAAGATATGCATGTATACAGTTTCTAATACAAGGTCATTTACTCTTCCTGAAGAAGTACCACAACAGGTTGATTTACCCACACACCTAGCTTCGCTCGTATAAAGGAAGCAGCTCTAGCTGTTGAGCAAGAAGGCAAGGGAGGACAAGACAAAGCAGGGGTGAGGAGGTGATGAATATGTTAACTGGAGATGACGTGGGGGTGAAGGAGCCAGGGCTTAAAGGCAGTAAAATCCTCACATTAACCGATTGCTATGGATTTTCCGAAGCTTTAGAAAGAGGATCTGCTCCAGATTTTGTTAAACCGATCCAAAGGAGCTGACGTCTTGGCCAATGTGTCTGTTCGAGGCAATAGCAGTATGTCTGCGTTAGTGAGTTTGCAGGTTAACGTGTGTGTGCGTGTATGTGCCAGTTTAAGTGGGCACGGACGCGGGCAACAGCAGCCACAGCTACTTCACGTTCAAAGAGAAGAGATCAAAGGACAACCCTTTACTTCGGTCTCCTTCCTCGGGATTAAAAAGATCATCAATAATAATGGGCTGGAGCAGTGCAGTGGGCAAACCGGAGAGAAGCATGAGCGGAAGCTGATAGGTCTCTTGCCTGCTGTGTGTCTGTGCGTGTGTGTGTGATATTTTGGCTTTTTGCCGTGGGGACAAGTGGGAGCTGAAAACCATAAGTGCGGGCTGTTTTTCTGGAACCGGTGCTTGAACCAGCCTTCAGAAACATCATGCAATATTCACCACAACAACGTCTTCATTTCTCGCTTTGGGCTCCCAGACGATTTCCTGTGAAATGTATTAATGTGCGTGTGTTTGCTCGTGTGAGCGTTCACATCGTGAAACAACAGAAATAAACTAAACTGTAAAAGCTGTGAATGTTTGCTTAGGAGGATGTCACCGTGCCGACAGTTATATGTTCTTTATAGCCTACTATGTGAGAGCTGAGAGAGAGAGCGAGAGACTGCAAATGTCAAATGTCTGTTATGAATATGAAATTATAAAATGCATATTGTTTGCTGTATTTTCCCGTGGGTAAAGGGTACTTTGAGTACTGAGTGCTGTAAAATGCCAGCCTACAATAATTTTACAGCAAATCCCCATTATGTGCACATGTTACCTACATTAATATGGACAGGAGGCAAGGTTTACAGCTACCGCACATGCTGCCTTTGACGGCTGAAACACATTCTAGCCTTTTGATTGTTTCTAATCCCAAACAGCACCATACCCCCCCCTTGCTTATTTGCCAGTAATTTACTGAAATGACTAAAATGTTGAGATTTCCAGTTCATTTCCAAAAACAGCAGTTAGAAAGATATTTATAATATCCTTCAATAGTTGAGAAGAAAAACAGAAATCTTCGTAACCTCTATAAAGTCTGATTATCAGGTTTTTAAGGAGTGTTAAGATGTGGGGGGTGTTGTTTCAGTGGTTCGAAACCATCTGCCATCCCTGTACTTTACACACTGCATTAGGAGAATATGCAACTCCTACCTAACTTTAACTGGATGATCACATTAAAAAAGTAATCCATTTAAAATGCAGACACAACGGGACTTTTCCCTCCTCTCTCCAGTCTCCATCTCTTCTTTTACTCTTAATCGCGGTCTCGCCCCAGTGGGAGACAAAGGAGAGGTTGAGATAATTAATTACAATGACTGATGAATTTGTAGTGAAGATCTGAGGTGATGAAGTGTACAGTAGTATAGTTATGACAGTAATCTGAAGCAATCCCCTACCTTTAGTACCAATCACAGTTAAATGCTTTCCACATCACCTTGTAATATATCACTGTTCTAATGTCCCATGTTGCGTGCTTAAATCTTAGTTGCAACTGATTTTGAGATACCAGGAGGTCGGTGGGAAATAAGGGTCAAGGCTAACAAGAGGTCGACAAAGTATGACACAAACCCGAGACGGAATATTGCCGTCAACTGGAAGGAGTTGTGTTCTGTTGCCTCATCAGTACCATACACCAGGCTATTATCTCATCTTTGAAATTCCAAAAAATAAAATATCTGTCCATCATCTGTCCAACTAAGGCATCACAAGGATGTTCATTAAAATGCCAACAGCTATGAGGCAACCGCTTCTAAAATATGTGCTACAGCAAAGAAATCTCTGCTTAGTCACCAGTCACCTGACAAATGCTTAAAGGTGTTGCCTTTGTGTTACAGATCAAGAGCGAGCCCTGCAAGGCGTGTGTGAGACAGCCAGAGAAATAGAGACTTCCTGTACCACGTGTAGCAGCTGTCTAGGATGAAAACCCCATTTTAGTCCCTACAACACTTCACCTGATAGATGATCTTCATTATCTCTTCCTTCCTCCGAGGAGGGAGCTTTGAATGTCTTCATCTTATCACTCTCTCCGTTTTATAGATCAATAAGTACTACCAAACAACAGAACAATCAAATGAATCCTCCATTGCCTTTAATTGCATTCCTAACTTGGCCTCTTCTTTGATATATAATCATAGAAACGGTGGGGTGCAAATTCATATTTTGTCTAATTTCACTAACTGGAGCAGGAAATGATAGTCTGCAAAGAAGTCAGTTGGAGCAGTTTTTAAAGAGCCTTAAATAAATGTTTGCTCAGAGTCAGTAGTAAGCCCTTTTAATTCACTGAACAAGTTTTGCAATTCTTCCAATTTGCAGTTAATGTGTTTAATTAGCTGGCTGTAACCTTTGTCAACCTGGTTTGGGGAAATGCTGTCTTTTAATTGGCATAATTAAATAATAATGGAAGCGAACACCAATGTGCGTCAGGCTATGGTGACTCAACGTACACCGTGTAAGGGAATGACGTTTGGATTTCCAGCGGGAAGCATAGAAGCACCCAGTGCTGGATGCCAGCACCACTCAGCATCAATACTGCATGCAGTAATGCTGGAAAACTAAGCACTCCAGACCATGAGGCACACAAGAGGGCTAAAATAAGATCCAGCAGTCAGTGAGCTTTACAGCTCAAATAAGCTCTTATGCGAGAAAAAAAAAACAGTCCGGCATTCATCTTATTGTATCAGAGAAGAAAACTGGGTCAGATGGATAATAATATAGAGGGTCTGGGTCTGTGTTTGCAAAGTGAAACTAGTCTGCAGCTGGCTAACAGAGTCAGCTCTTTTTTATGGAAATAACCAAGACTGGGTTTCTGCAGAAGAGGGAAAGAAAGGAGAAGATTTGACTTGATGACCATCAATCATATGTGTATTGCATGTTTATGGATAAACTTTCCAGTGAAGTAAGCAAGTACAGTGCAGTATTAAGATATTCATTCAGAAATCAGAGTGCATCCATAAAATATACTTTCTAAGCTCATATGAATTTATAATAGGTTATGTATGTTCACTCAGTCATGAGCACATGAGTATGCATGCCTTAAGCACATGTTCCCACCCACCTGTGCTGCTCTGGATGGTTCTAACAGTGGTGGTGGTGCGTGGGGGTGAGTTGGTCCTCCTGCTTCCCACTGTGACGCTCCCCTCTTCCTCTTCCTGTGAGCAGCCTTTCTCTATGGCACGCACGTAGCTGTGGCTCCGCATACGGAAACACCCAGGCATGGGCAGGTCTAGGGCATCCACTGCTTGTGACTCCATCTCACTGAACACTGACTCACACACCGCCTCGATCTGCCCATTCACCTCCACCTCGCTCACCTGTGGAGGAGGGGAAAACAAACAGACATACATACAGTATGTGCACACAAACATCCACACAGAGGAAAAAGAGAACACCTTGAAAAATAACAATGCACAGGTGCACACCAGCACAGTGTAAGAGAAAGGTGAAAGGACAATATATTACAGTAGCAAAAGCCAGAGAAACATCTTTTAGTGCCGCAAGAATTGCTGTTACTGTACTACTCTACTGCTCAAAGCTTCACCAGGCAGGAGTTTTTGTATACAAACACAGTTAAAGTGCAAATTGGGTGCTGCAACATAACATTGGGGTTTCAGCGTTACCCATAATTAATGGCAGGCAGATTCACCACATTTGGTCAAAGAAAAAGGGAAAAAAAGATTTTTGTTTTGTATAAATGCATCTCTGCCAAGGAGAAATAATAAAAACCGCAAAAGTACTTTCAACAAAACATTTTTCAAATCTTTTGACTGAAATCCAGCCATCGAAATATATTCGCTTGCAGTGAATTATGTTCTACAATTCTGTGCCTTTTGGTAAAGCATCATAGATTATTCAAGCTTTTTTTTTTTTAGCACATCAAATCACAGAATTTCCATGTCAGTGCAGAGTACAGCAATTCATTTTTGTCACTGCTTTTACCTCCACGCCGTCTTGTGAAGCTTTAAGCCATTTATAGGAATTTACATATAGCCCACTTAAAATAGAAATACATTGGAGAAAAATAAAAGACTACCCAAGGGGTGCAGAGGGGGAAGAATCCCTGTAGGATAAAACTTCAAAGGGCCATACAACACAGTGAAATACTACACGTGTTATTAAAGGTGAGAATGGGAAGTGTCAAAGCTAAGACTACTGGGATTTGAAATGTGACTCAAGGATATCTAATTACACCTACATCATTAGCTAGTGCAGCTTCAAAACAGGGTCTAAAGCAAACACAACTCAGAAAACTTGCGACAGACTTGCAAGATGGGTGTGTGGGACAGACTGGGTTATGTGAGGGCAGATAATAGGAAAGTTCCCAGGATATCTTCACAGGGAGTGACACAAATGAAAGTAGCAGGACTTGGTAAGCAGAGTGTAGAGTCAGAGGTGTAAGTGCACATTTGTAGAGATGGGAATCAGGAAGGTTTGTGGACCTCGATTTAGTCTATTGACACCATCTGACACTAGATGCAAACAGTGAAATAGAGAACCTAAGCAGCACCTTTATTCTTTCTGTTGATGCCAGGTCCAGTGTGATATTCTCTTCTTGGCCTGCTCCATGCCAGGACTTGAAGGGATGTCTCAGGGGTCCATCATTCAGATGGTGAGGCAAACTGTTGCCCCTGGGCTTTAGAGGGGAGTACATATTCCCATTACCCCAGGCAAAAAGGTAAACTAAGCTCCCCTGTCACTACAAATAATGCAATGTATCAAGCACTGCTCAAAATCCCAAATGACTAACATCTTATTTTGCAGCTGCCAATACATTAACAGACCTCCACCAGGCTAGAGTGTGTCTTGTTTCCTGGCCAATTCTTCAGTATGTTCAATAACTGTCACATCACCTCAAATGCCCGTTATTATTTGGAACCTATCCGACTTTGAATTATTCATAAAAATCACATTGCTGCATGTTAAATGAGTAGCACAGCTTAAGCTTGTCATTTTGGTTCGTAAAATATGCTGAGGCAGAAAGAGCGTATTATGGCAAAGGAGGGAACTGAGGGAGGTCTGCATCCCCTCCTGTTTAATTAGCCAATCTGAAAACGCCGGTATCATCTGAGCTCCAGAAAACAGCATGCACACGTACACACTAATTAGGAGATTGGGGGTTTTCATATTTTTTCATAATTTGCCGGATGGTGACCTGATTGCTAATTTAGGTCTTAGAATGGCTACCGATAGGATTTCCTCCCGCTGCACAACTTTATCGGATGTAACAGTAGAGGTACGAGGGCTGTAGAGGCTAACAAAAAACAGGCATGGGACCCAGAGTGCCACCAACCTGGCTGATGGTGCTCATTGCTCTCATGTAGCTCTCGTTTCGGGAGCGGAATTTAGGCGAAGCCAGCAGCCCTGCTGGGTCCAAGCTGTCCAGACTCCTATTGATGGAAACCTCACTCACCGCCCGCAGATAGCTGTGACTCCGGATCTGCAGTTTGGGTGAGTGCTCTGTGGAAATCCTGCCATAAGGGAGGGAAAGAAAGAAAAAAGGAAGGGGTAAAAAACAAACAAAAAAAAGTCAATCTCTTGCTTTTCCTGTTTTATCAAGGTCAAAAAATGAGGATGATAAAGGCAGAAAAAGAGCAGAGGTAAAGAGGGGGAGATAACGCGATGAAAAGAATGCAAGAGAAGGCAATTTCAAGTACTTAGAAGTGTGTGAACCCAAAGATATGGATCAATCCACAATTGCTTCAGGACACACCATTATCTAATCAAACAGCATAGTTCTATTGAGAACCGCTCACAGTAGCTTAGGTAGTTTGTCCTTGAAGCTCCTTGTAAGCACTTTCTAAAACGCTTAATCATTAATCTTGTATATAAGGATATGAACGTCTGTCTCTGTATCCCTGTGAGGTATACTTAATTTAGAGACTGTGACATAAAAACACAGAAATATATTTGATATACATCCTGTATGAAAGGTATCAAAAGGTGTCTCATTAATTGTCACCTGCTTTCAGCCTGATTGCTTAGCATGCTTCACATCTATGTGCATGTGTGCATTTGCGCAAAAAAGGGTGCTTGCTGTTTAGGTTAAATAGCAATTGGATGCAAGCTAAACAACTAATTAATCACAGCAAATAAAACCTAAAAAGCAGACTCACTTCATTCTTGAGGAACATGGTGGTCTACTAAACCAAGTGAGGAAAGAATACATCACAGATTATATATAAATTCTAAAATTAACGGTGAGAGCCACAGGTCCAGCATCTTTTTGTAGCCTCTCTTATTCCACACACACATAAGAGCATCCGCATATAGATACTTTGCTTATACAACTCTTAGTCTCTGCCTTCATGTCAGGTCAGCTTTAATTATGCATTTCTGCCTTAAAATAGAGCGCGGTTACCACAGCAAAGCAAACTAGATTACTCATTCTTGGATGGAAGATTGGAAAGGCGAGGTGATGTGGAAGAACAGATAAACTACTGAGATAAGAATAAGTGTGCCGAATAGACAGTTATTAATTTTAAAACATGTCTCCATTTAGCCCAACTGTCTTCCTGGCTCTTTAATATTGAGAATAATATATTAGAAGCTACTCCACAGACACAGAAAAATTCATGAGTTAGTCATGCTGCCGCTTTGTTTGATCAACGCAATTGATCATTTTGAGGTCTTCCATCAATGTTTTCCAATAGTTCCACTGTATTTTTAAGGAAAATCAGTTTTTCCACCAGGTGACAGGAAAAGAGGAATCTGGTGTATCTGAATCACCAAATAATTTTTTGAGCCAAATGTCATGTTTTATTATATCCTTTGTGTTACTAAAGCTAAATGAATTTGATTGAGAAAACAAACTCAACACAGCTATATCATGCCTGGCAGTAACATATAGTGATAATGGGTGATCTCAGAACTGAACAGAAAACTCATAGACAGAGTCAATTAAACAGAAACTATCACGGACAACCAAGTCCATCCTTGGGATGTACCATCGACAGATAGAGGAACTGGCTGACATAAAGAAATCCTTCCAATAGCTAGAAAAGGCCAGGTTAAAAAACAGCACAAGCCCTGAGCACCAGATCCATAGAAGCAAGAATCTACTGAAACTGACAGAATCCAAGTTGCAGAGTGTATAAAAGCACCCACGAGACTATCCAACACATAGTAGCAGGATCTAAGATCCAAGCTGGGACAGCATAGACTAACAGGCCCAACCAAGAGGCTGGGATAGTGTACAGGAAAATATGCACATGGACTAGGAATCCCCAAGTCCTGATGGGAGATGTCACGAAAGGTGGTTGAGAACAACAGAGCTAAAGTCCTGTGGTACAGACAAGCAGTAGCTGCTAAATCAAACAGGCATAGTGCTGGTTTCCAAGGAGTAGAAGACCAGAGTTGTGATAGATGTGCTAGTCCCAGCAGACAGCAACAAGTACCAGGGACTGAAAAAACAACTGGAGCAGATGTGTAAGTCCAAAGTGATTCCAGTGGTAACAGGTGCATTAGGAGCTGTGACCAGAAAGCTGGCAGATTCCAGGCACAACATCAGAGGTCTCTGTTCGGAAGAGGAAGTAGCTGATAAAGAAATCCTACCAATGGCTGGTCAAAGCTGGACTGAAAGACAGCACAGAGGCACTAATCGTGGCTGTGGGGGCTATGGCCCCTAAGGCAATCCAACACGTAACAGCAGGGTGCAAGATAGTGGCAGGCAGGGCATACATCTGTGCTGAGTATGCCCTTTATCCTTAGGTCAAAATAGGATGCGTATAGTGGTCCCTGTGGTAATCCGAGCACTTGTGTGACCCCCAAACTGGGCGAGTGGCTCCAGGAGATCCCAGGAATGACATCAGAGATCTCTTTCCAGAACAGTACACAGTACACAGCAAAGATACTGTGCAGGACCCTCAAGGTTCCAGGTCATTTGAATGATTGCTCCATATGATGCATGATAGACTTTTTCAGAGATATTCGAATAACTATCAAATTAAACAACCCATGCACTCCACATGAACACCTTCTGATACTGCCACCACTATCAGAACTCCAACTTTCAAATCAATCAGTTTCCTGATCAAGCATTATGGTGGTTATTTGATTAGTTTTAGATATTTTTAAGGAAAAGAAAAAGTCTAAACTTTGGCAATGTTTAAAAGATCATAGTCTTTAGTTTACAGGAGATAAACAACAATCTCCCATGTTACAGTCAGGCGATTTAATCTTCAAGACCAACATACACAACCTCTGTTGCTTCTGAAGAGACGTGACTTTTCAGGCTTTAAATTTTGCTCTTTCCCAAAATTTCCGACCAGTCAGTGTAATTCATGGTCACAGTGAAAATGTGACAAAACAATTCAATAAATGTTACACAGAGTAAATATAAAGTTTGTACTCCTGTCTATGTTCCACTGTACCTATACTTCCCCATGCAGCACTGCCTACAGTACTGCAATGGTTCACTTGATTATAGAATTGAAACGGTACATATTCTAAAACCAAGAAAGAGAAACTGGTGTGACTCATTCATATCAGCCACCTTGTGTCTGTGGCTGTGGGTGATTCACAGAGGAATCAAGTCAAGGAAGAATCTACCCACATCATTTTTCTATCCACATCTCCTCTTGATTTCCCTGTGGGGCTGATTATAGAACCAATGATGTCTATTGTGGCCACTTAAATTGCAGACCCAGCCAGTAATCAGGACCAGTTAAGGATCGGGGGGAGTTCAGCATATTGCAAGGTGTTCCACTATGAAACAAGTGACATAAATGAAGACATTACGTCAGGAATCTGTCTGTCGTCTGCGATTTCCTCCACATTTCTCGTTCTTTTCTCATAATTCTACATAATTCTTCTTTTCTGTTTTTTATCTTCACATCATGTCTTTTTTTGTGTTTGCTTCAAATGTTTTTTTCCCCCCAACCAGTTCCCCCTGCCTCTCCGTGTGACAAGATTTCTCAGTCTAACTGCTTTTACCTTCTCCGCTTTCATCCTTCCCTTGCTTTCCCCTCTTAGTATATCTAAATAAAGAGCCTAAACACAGTGGTTGGAGGGATGGAAGGGTGTGTCTTAGAGATCCACAGTAAACATGATAAAATCTAGGCCACAAATAAATGTTTATGGCAAAAAGAAAGCTTGGAGTTTGTGAGTGAGCGAAACAAGAAAGGATGTAATTTTCTCCTGAGCTTGTTGTTGTCTGTCAGAAATAATCCCAACCATTCATATACACTCTTTATCTGCATGCCTTGTGTTTTAATAAAGGAGGAGGTTGCAATTGGACGAGAATTAGCAAATTTCACAACTTCTTAGGAGCAATTCCCAGCTAGTCAAGAACACAATGGTCACAGAATGAGCTCTAAAACATATGGAACAACAAAGCTGATTATTAAATCATTGCGGAGTGTAACAGACTTGTGCCAGCTCCCAAAAGCACCATGTGAAAGCAAGATGTCAGCTGCTCCCGCCTCATTCTCTATCTCCAATGTGCAGCACTGCAGTTTGGTTTGTTCCACTGGGTTCCATCAGATGATGATGGCGTTCCCGGGGCCAAATTCAAGTCATTAGTGGGCCCCAAGCTGTGCCACTTGCACTTACGTAAGGGTGTGTGTGTGTGTGTGTGTGTGTGTGTGTGTGTGTGTGTGTGTGTGTGTGTGTGTGTGTGTGTGTGTGTGTGTGTGTGTGTGTGTGTGTGTGTGTGTGTGAAACCAGTAACAATGACGGAGCACCCACTGGTGTTCTTCTCATCTCTGTATATTACACAGCTAATCAGTCACAGCCTCGTGCAGCGCCATCAGACTGTCCTCAGTTCTTTAACTGTTTCAGTGCAGTATGACGTAAGATATCTCCAATGGTCAGATCATGTGTTGTTATACAGAGTGGTAGTATAAAGAAAGGACACCCTCAAATGATCAACAACAAAAATGACATCCTTTCATTATTTATTTCATAAAAACTAAAGTGATAATACAGAAACAGTGTGTGAAAAGCCAAGCACAAACCTTCTATTGGAATTAAGAGGGTAAGCATCAGCCACGTGTTGCTAATCAAATGCACTTTAACTGATTGTCAGCAAGTGTGAGCACCTCCATAAAAGCACAAGTTTTGGCATCTTGTCTGGGGCATTCAGGTGTGTTAGCACACTGTCAAGGAGGCAAGACATCAGTCGTGAGCTTACAGAAGCAATAGTTGCTGCCCATCAGTCTGGAAAGGGTTATAAGGCCATTTCCAAACAATTTAAAGTCCATTACTCTACAGTAAGAAAGATTCAAGACAGTTGCCAATCTTCTGAGGAGTGGAAATTCACCCAGAGCTCAGGCCGTGCAAAGAACAGAGAAACTAAAAAAAGCCTCAGACGCTACAGGCCTCAGTTAGCATGTTAAATCTTAAAGTTAGTACAATTGGAAAAAGACTGAAGTATGGCTTGTTTGGAAGGGTTACCAGAAAAAAGAACAAGGCAGACTAGCTTACATTTGCATCTTAACTAACCACAAAATGTCGGGTACAATGTTATTTGGGCAGACAAGACCAAAAGATATTAAGCCATAATGCTCACAGCATCTCAGCACAAACACCTCATAGCAGCTATGAAGTGCGGTGGTAGAGTAGGTGATGATCTGGGCTTGCTTTAAAACCACAGGAATGTGCACCAACTGCGCTGACAACAAACGTCTTTGGATACCAAAATCCAAAATATCAAATATGTCAAAGGTGAGGCCGACAGCTGTCCAACAGCTAAAGCTTGGCCAAAAATGCATCATGCAACAGGACAATGATCAGAAGCACATCAGCAAATCTACAACAGAATGGCAGAAAAAGAAAATATTCAAAGTTTAGACCTCTAACTGAAATATTGTGATGGGATTTTAAGTGCTAAATCCAATTGTAAAGCCACAAAGCTCCATGAAGTGAAGCAATGTTAGAATAATAGAAGAGACTGATAGTCACGCAGAAAGTCATTACCTCAACTTACTCCAAGTTATTGCTGCGAAAGACTACAAGCAATTGAGGTGCACTTAGTTTTTCACAGGACTTTATTTTGGTTTAGTTTTCATTAAATAATGAATTATGTGTAACGTGATTTATTGTTCATCTGCGGTCACATTCATCTAATTTAAAGACCTGTTAATGATTAGATTTTTTTTAATGATGAAATGACATTTAAAACCTTAGACTGACAGACTGACTGTACATAAGAGGGCAATGGATTAAAAAGGCAATTTCTGGTATATTACAACTCAGGTTTTTATATTTCCGGTCCTTAATTCCGTGATATTACAATAACTGGTACTCCCAGAAGTAACAGGGAACAGGATGACATTGCTACAGTGGAGCTGGGGAAGCAAAAAACACGAGCTGTCAGAGACAATCAGACAGGTTGTAAATAAGCCAACAGATAACCTACAACACTGCACTTGGAGGAAAAATTAAAGCGACTACACTAAAGTTGCAGATTGAACTCCCACACTGCAGAGCAAATCTGTGTATGCGTGTTTACAATTATGGTAAGAAGGGTTGGACAGCAAAATGTAATTGATGACCTCCCACCATGCTTCTTTACCATGAACATTAGCACAGTGTTTTAATATTATAGGAATGCTGGCCAAAACTACAAAAGTGGGATGAAATCAAAATGCAATTTCAATCAATTTGAAGTTCCAAAAATTGAATGTTCCACTTGTTTACAAAGAGATTAAGTTCTGCCATTGGGCTTGACAGTGTGGACTAGATAAAATATAAATAAATAAAAATCTTGATGGACTCTGTTACTGCTGAATACTTTATAAACTCATGCTGTGAAAAATAGACTGCAGAGCAGAGAATGCCCTATATAACAAGAAACAACAGCTTGAAACTCTTCAAATAATGAAGCTCAGCTTTTAACCTCAGATCATTCGAAAAGAATTGCTTCAAAAGAGAGGCAGAGAGAAATAGCTCATGATGTTCTCAACTCACAATGCATTTCTGAATAACACAGCACTTACTTCTTTAAAGAGATTTCAGTAGGTGAGCTGGCATTGTGGATTTTAAATTAGGGCTCAGTCGCTCTCAGTTCAGTGTGTTTGTGTATTTGTATGCCAGCTATGAAAATAGAGGCATGTCTTTATTGTTGTAAACACAGAAAAGGTAATTAATCTGTGATCACCAAGAGCCAGGAACTTACACATAAGCCAAACTGCTGCTGGGAGTACGCTGACTAACACTGACTGCCTCCATCTCAGTTGTTTGTTGACTTTTCTCTTTGACTCTCATTCCCTTCATCTCTCCAGTCTGCTTCACTGACACTGTGTAGAGTGACTCCAGGCTTTCGGCACACTTAACACATTTTATTCAGAGGCATATGCTCATTTATAATACAGAGGTAGATCTAAAGTTATACTACGCACAAACAGGGAAAAAATGATTAGTCTATTAGGGCTCAAACCCAGGACAGAAATGTAATCAAGATTTTTTCCCACAGATTAACAACAAACAGTCAAAACACAAAACCACTCACAGCTGCTGCTTCAGATGAGCCAATTTTATTTTTTTAAATCTTTTGCATGCTACGTTAAAGAAAGGGCAACTCTGTGTTCTTGTGTAAACAGCTTTAGTTTACGCCTGGCATTTTTCTTACCTTTCAGATTTATTTAATTAAGAAAAATCCAAATCTTTACAACGAGTAATTTCAAGTAATAATTTGCACCCTGGTACACACTCACTTGAGCGTAGTCATCTCTGTGAGAGACGGCTGCGTGGCCTTCAGGTAGCTGGCTCGTCGTGCCTGGACCTTGGGTGAGGGTTTGGGGCTGCAGTCCGAGTCGCCGCTGTCCTCCTCAGCCATGGCCTTGATATAGCTGCCACTGCGCATCCGCCGGCATGGAATCTCGTCATCTTTCCCCAGCGGAGAGAAATTGCTCCACTCATCCTGAGGCACCTGTAGAGACGAGGTAAGATTAGGTAAAGAGGTATTGTACACATGTCACCCTCTGCACTTCAGAGCCCCTGCAGACATACCTACACATGAATCGCGAGCAGACTCAAAAAAACAAAAACCCCCCCAAAACCCAATATTTTCTCAGTTGTCTACACTGAACTTTATACCTGAAAAGATTCAGCAGTAACAGCATCAATGCAAAGTCTGCCTTGATCATACCATAAGCCTGCCAGTGCCAGTTGCCTTCTTTTGTCTGTCCTGTGATGCATGCTGCATATCAAATGCAGGGAATTAATTGTTTTGACAAAATGTTGCAGTACCTCGGCTTCTGCGTGCACTCCTGCCTTTTCACAGACACTAATGAAGGTAAAAATAAAAGGAGGTAAAGCTATCTTCTAGCCCTAATCTAAAAGAGAGGGAGTCAAAGACAGCAGACATGGAGAGAGAGAGGGTGGGGGAAACAAAGGGGGTTTTGTTCAACAGAACCACTGCAGTCCTAACGTGAGTGGCTGTTAGGGCACCAGCTCTGAAGAGAAAGAAATGAGATACAGAGCGAGAAAAAAAGTTCACAAGGATCATTCAACAGACTCGTGTGTAGCTAGGAAACCAAGCTGACCTTGATGTCAGGGGTAACTACAGACTGTGTTAACGTCTCAGCAACAGTGGGGTGGATGGGGATGTCAAAAGTGAATTATTCTAAGACAGAGTGAAAAAGATTAATTGAAATTTAAAAAAGGCTTTTAATTTTGCTTTAATCAGCTTTTTGATGGAGCATAAGAGTATGGAGGATGGTGTAGGCAGCTCCCTCTGGGTCGGAAAAAGGACACCAACTCTGAAGTGGCAAAACTGCAGTTCTTCTAACGGCCACTTGGGGCTGGCTCCAAAAGCGAGTCATCGTCAACTCTTAAACGAACAGCATACTCAAAAAACTGTTTATGGTCTCTGTAGCCAATGTTCCTCTTTACAACAGATGAGGTAAGGATGACTTTTTATAACTCACCCTTTTGGATTTGGTCTTCTGAGCATTTTTAATGCAGTTACTGGAAGATTTATTGCATGCTATGAGGTAGAGCCCATCCCAGAAGTTTGTTTACTCAAATTCTTTTTACTGCTATTAACTAATTAGCAGACTGCAATTCATGACTCCTGCCTGATAACTAGGTGTGCTAGTGTTAGACGTTAACTTACTACCCTATCAGCCAAAACTTCAGAAACCAGTTGGTGACATCATCCCCATTTTAATATGCAGTCTGTGGATGTAACCTCTGAATGTTTCATGAAAAGGGTCAATTAAGTGAGTGTGTGAACATCAAACACCGGATTACAAAATCCCATCCCACTAGGTGATGCAAATAGCATGCCTTTTTGTTTTAAGGTTTTAAGCATTCAAAAAGTGTCTGGAGACTAACTTGTCAGGCTGCTCTCCTTGAAAGCCACTTTTCCCTTCCGTCTCTCTCTCTGGAGAAAAAGCAATGGCTCTTTTAGGCTAGAAGAATTGTTGCCACACTGCAGTGACAACATCCTTCCTTGATCTGCTCACTCCGTTTTTCAGGATGTTAAAATGCATGGCCATACAGAACTTTGTCTTTTATGTTTCCCTACTCTCGCATTCTGCCTTTTACTTTCTCCATTCATGCACTCTTCTGTTGCCCTTATTTGCACCCCCCCCCCAAAAAAACGCACACACATAGTGCACACACATACACATGCTTTTGTCTATTCTCTCTGGCTTGTCTTTCCATTTCTTTCCTTGGGCCTAAATTTGCAGCTCAGCTCAATGCATGAAAATGCATGAAATCTGAAACACTTATCTTTTCCCAGAAAAGTGAAGCATGATTGGTTCCCTGTGTGCATGTGTCCCTGTGTATTTTTGAGTGTGTGTGACCACCATGCTTAGGAAGTAGAGTGGTTTTCTCTTCATTCTTTGTCTGCTAACCTCTGATCTCATAGTAGCACCACACTTTTTCTTTGTAAATAGGATATATTCAGACATTTAGAACCATATACCCACCAATCCTGCTATGACCAATGCAATTATAATGCTGACAGCTGTACTAATGTAGTTCCATGCTGCAAGGTGCCATTAATGCTCCACAAACAGACTAGATTTGTGTTTCATGTCTTCCTTTACCAGCAGTTTTATACTGTAAAATGTAACACTTTATAATACATTTGCAACTAAGGGCGTAATTCTCCTGTAATTACATGGAATTTCAGTGTATTCTTTTTTCATTTACAATGTAATTAGATTTACATGCAATTACTTTAAGGTAGTTGCACTAAAATACAAGTCAGGTTTTTACACTGAACAAAGAAATAATTATATTGAAAGTAAATGTAAGTTGTGTGTATGTAATTTTAATTACTTCACAAATTCCTGGTAATTTAGTGGAAAAACAAATAATATTTTCTGAGCTTACAATGTAAGTACACTGTATTATGGAGTGTTTTACTGGAAAGGAGACACATATTATTATGTAAGTAATCTTAAGTACAACATAAGTTAAAAAGGATGATTAAATAATAAAAAATGCATCAACATAATGAAGATTAATTAACGATGTAGCAAAATAAAGCTGTAAAAAGGCTAAATTAATCCACTTAATAATAAGGCCCATGCACCTTGAAAAGTACAGCGTATTTACGATGGGAAAATATTCTTAGTTTTTCTGCGAAGTTACCAGGAAATTATGCAATACTTAAGTAATTGTAACTGCATAAGTTATTACAAGTACTTGAGTTTACTTAAATTTACTTACATACTTAAATTTTGCTTCCTGTAAAAATCTGAGTTGTTACAGCTTTATTCTAAATTACCTGCCTTTAAGAATTTGTATTTCAATATAATTACATCATAATTTCAAATAAAATATGCTGAAATTCCATTGAATTACAGGGGAATTAAGCCCTTAAACCCCAGCCATATAATTATAAATATTGTAAATATTTCAGTGCATTCAACAACCAGAGAGGATTAGATGGCATGTGATGAGTCTGAAAAATGTTTATGATTATATCAAGAATAAATTCAACAAGAGATCAAAGCTCAGGGGACTGAGATGAACGAGTCTGGGTCGCTGCGACCCTGATTAGTCTTTTTCCATCTCTCTCTCTCTAAATCACAATGACGCATGGAAGCAAACAAATGCAGATTTTGTGCAGAAAAACAGAAACATGGAGGAGCGGCTCACACCAGATGATGCATGAAGCTTGACACATTAGAGGTGGGGCTGTTGTTAACAGTCCTACCTGAAGGAAGTGGCAAGTGCGTCCCTGCTCGGCTTTCACCAGAGCTTTATCTAGGTTGACTGAGGCCTTCTGGTAGACTTCTCTTGCTCTGCTCACCGTCAGAGTAGAAGACCACGAGCTCTTCTTCAGCTGAACTTGGCCATCGAGCGCACTCATCAGCGGCAGCCCTCCACCGCTGCCCCCCGAACACGTCGAGCACTTCACATCGTTGTTGCTGCGTGACGTCTTGAGAGACTGGGCGCTGATAGTGTTATAGGACTCCATGAAGTACTGCGACTGGGATTTTTCTGGATGACGCCCCATAGTCATGACCCCAGAGGGCAGGCCTCCACTGCTGCCCCCATGTTGATGATGGTAGAGGCACACCTCCCGGTCAAGCGTGTCATCTGAGCTCCAGTAGCCTGAGATGGCAGAGCGCATCTTAGGCTCCGACTTGGAGCGGTCTTTGCTCTTACTGCGCTTGCTGTGCTTTAAGGTGCCAGAGGATGATGGTGGATCGTCAGGACTGGATTTGCTGCCATTCATCCTCCCACTTCCTCCTCCACCAGACCCTGAGGGCCCCTCCAGGGAGTGTGACTTGGTGAAAAGCTTCTGGACAGAATGAACGAGGTGGCGGATTCGACCGGGGCTGTCACTGCGTTGGTGCTCTACAGCAGTGCGCTTATACTGCAGTGTGTGGTAACCCTCACGCCGTAATGGTGCCTGGCTCTCAAACTGCTCTAGCAGGTTAGAGGGGATGCGATTGTTGTTTCCTCCTCCACCTCCCTTACTGCTCGGTCCAGTGTAAGGCACCACAGCACCACACTCCTCCTTCAGCTCATGGTGGGAGCTGTAATGTCTGCGAGGGAAAGTGCAGCTGGCCAGATCAGGATAGGTACTGCACTCAGACTGGAAGGAGTTCCTTTGGGTATAGCAAGGGTGGTCAGCAGGATGAGATTCCCCAGAGTTTAGGAAGTAGGACCGACGATCTGAATGTCCCAGGGTCATCGAGTCATAAGAAGGGTCGCAGGTCACTGTGTGATGGTGACTGCGACTGCTGGACAGACCTTTCATTGTCATCGTGGCCAGGTCTTCAACTGCTGCCGCAGGAAGTCTGCAAAGGCCCAGAAACTAGCTCTGCAAAGAAATACACAGCCATGGGAAAAAACAGACAAACAAACAAGAACAGAGAGAGACAGAAAACAGAATTATAAATATCTTCTTGTTGCATACACTTAAAAGCACAATTTAATGTTTTCATCTGATTTTATTTGAGTAAGATGGTTTTTGGCAGTCCTTCACAGTTGAGAAAATCTGATGTTGACAGGCCTTGGACCTATTCTTGCCTCAAAGTCTTTGATTTTTGCCCTTCAAAACTTCAAAAGGAGGATTTCTAAATATAGCAGCCATTTGGCATGTTGTCCCAGACACCCAGATCTGTCCTCAAGCCTCTTCCTCCATTTCTCTGTTTGGTCTACTACATTTCAGTGAACAAAAAAAAAAATGACAGTGAATCAAGGAAACAGAGAGAACTAAAGCAAGAAAAAGCAGCAAGAAGAGATCAAATCTATTTCAAGTGTGTGCTAAATTTGTTCAAGGCTACTGTAAAATGAAACTTCAATGGAAGTCAAAGATACAAGAAATTAGGGATGGGATTGCAGCGACTTTACCACAACTGTCCCCTGTCTCACAAATTTAATCCAGTGCTTTCATGTTTGGAGCACTAAAACAAAAAGAAAACATATCTATTTTTGCTTTACAGCTTACCTGCTCGCTGAGTAAATATGCACATCCCCACACCCACAAATACAATCAGTGATCACACATCCCCTCTATACCTCTAGTTCTTCTAGGGGGAAACCAATTGGCCAGTAAAACCCAGCTGACAGCTTCTGGGCTGGTTGAGGCGACTGCAATAAACGGCCTTGCCCTTACAGGGTGACTAGAAAAGAGCGGCATACATCAGCACCCTTAAACTGCCTTCTTTACCCATGTGGGGCTGTGGCTGGCTGGTCGGTGAACCCACACTGTTTCCAGTGGACTGGAGGTATAGCTAACAAGACAATAATCGGAGCCCACGCACCTCAGGGTAGCACAGCGACAACAGTGAGGCTTAGCCTCAGCAGGCAATTCATTACACTGATTTACAATGCAGTACCAAAGGCCACTAAGGTATATTTTATTTAAAAAAAAAAAAAATGGAAAAAAAGGGTTGGGAGTTAGGGCGGGAGAAACGAACATAGGACAAAATGATGGAGGCCGAGCAGCAGAATTAAATATCGTGGCAAGCGTTTACTTCACTTGAGGACATGGTGTTGGGTGCATGTGAGGTGCAGATATGTGCATGGCTGTACTGTTTAGAGATTTATTATTTTCTTTGACTGTAAACTAGGTGCTACATTAATTGAAAAACTGGGGGAATAATTCATGCAATTTCCTTGTCTCCGCTAAACCAGAGGATTAAATCATTCAGGGAGAGAATTAAGCAAATAGATTTCTCTTATTGTATGAGTGAAAATGGAAAATCCACAGCGGTCAGTCCCCACCCCCACCCACCATCCGCAACACACTCACAAGAGTGAATTCACATGCAGCACCCACTGCATACAACAAAGACATGCACAGTGTCCACTTCTTGCAGAGCACTTAAAAAGTGGGCTGTGTCCAACTAAAGGTATTCATTGCAGTTGACAGAGATCTCTTCTGTTGGCCACTGAAGCACAGAATGTGACCTAAATAAAAGGCCCTCGCGGTGATCCACAGCAGCGTGTTTGTGGCACAGCTGTCTGCAGAGCTGCGCTAAAGCTGAAAAGCTGAAGTTGGGTCATGTTGGCTATCTGCCTGCTAGCAACAAATACCCATGCACACAAACACACACACATACATGTTAACCCGACAGACTGCATATACATGCAGAATTTTGATGCTGCTCGCTCGTAAAGAGCAGTTTATCAACAACACAAAGAGGATCTGGTTGTAACGAGTTTGTCAGGTATGGCCTTCAGTTATATGCGCTCATAGACACCTGTGGTTATGTATTATGCTGTATGTCCACTGGAGGTGACTGACCCAGTTATGTCTACCTGTCTGGGTAGCCAACTACAATTTTGTGTGCCAAAACCCCCCAAAAAACAAAAACAAAAACAAACATGCTGAAGAAAGTAATAAAATTTTCAGTTAAATACTGAAGTAGTGATTTTTGTAGCAGATTTAACTGATAATCTTTGATTTTATTAAATACAGTTAGCTAGCTAATGGAGCAAATCAACTTCAGGAGTTAACTGTAGTGTCAACTGAACCGTGGAGTAGGGGTCTTTATGGCCACATGGTTTCATTGCAAATGTAGCTTATCTTTTATTTTTGCACACACTAAAAGACGGGAGTCACCAAAGTGCAAGCTCCTTCATCACTCCTCACAGTGTGGAAATATTATATAGCAGATGTTCTATTGCTCTAATTACAGGACCAGTAATCATCAATATGTAAAGAAAAAGCTTGATGAAGGCTTAGCTACGAGTGTAGAGTTGCTGCTTTGGGTCTTCCAGTGAGAACAGGTGCTTAAAATCATGGCGTCCACAGCTTGAAAAGCAAGAAGCAAACAAAAGAACATCAAGAAATTTGAGAGAATTTGTTCCTTCTACTTTGTGTAAACAGCCTCTAAAAACCACTGAGAGTTCATTACATTTAAAGTGATTGCTGAACAGCAAGGTGTGCAAACAAAATGCAGGAGTAGATAAAACAAGCCAGGCTATGAATGTTAATGCTCATTAACACCTGTGCTGCATCAGCACAGCGGGAAAAAAATCTATTTGGATGCCAGCTTTCTTTGGGGTTAGATGAGATGAATGTAAAATAGATTTTTCCTCATCATCTAACAGCGTAAGCAGGCAAGGACGCAGCGTCACAGTGGCAAAATCTACTCTTAATTTTCTTCTACCTCACCATTAGTGAGTCACACTTAAACAAAAAAAAAAAGTGGCATGGAAATGCAAAGCAGCACTGACTTACAGCACACCATCTTAAGAAGTGTTGGAATCAATAAGCATTAGAGTGAGAAGACTACTGCAGCTTCTGCTGGTGAAAAAATACCAAGCCGCTGTACAGACAGCAGACAGTCTATCTTCCTCAATCAACACTGAAAACTAGTTGCTGGATGGAGCTCGGGGCTTAGAGAGCCTCCATGAAGCCTTTAGAGGCTGCAAGGCTACAGAAAGTCTTCACTTCCCTCTTGAGCCTGGGTAATGCTGTCTCCAAAGAAAAAAAGAACATTACCAATCTCCTCTCCACAGGAGATCAAATCACCACAGCAAATCTGGCTCATACGTGTGTGTTTGTGTGTGTGCGCGTGTATGTGTCTGTTTCTAATCAAAAGAAAGAGTTCAGCGCTTTACCTCCAGTTTCCAGGTCAAGTAAGGTTCTCCTTTCATCGTGCAAATGTTTGCAGTTAGGCATACTGCATAATATTACTGACCAGACAGGATGTAAAGGTGAAGATGCTATAGAGACAAACATATATTTTTTATTGCTTTCGATGTGTAAGACATAAAAGGGCAATAAGTCTTTACCCATGTGATTTTCTACCGCAATGTATGTCTTTGTAGGTTCTCAGTCATCCAGGTCATGGTAATCTAAGGAGCTTGGAAAGAAAAGCAATGGGACTTTAAGTTTCTTGAAGAGGCTTCACTCTCATCCAAGAAGCTTCATCAGTTCTAAGACCAAATGGTGGAGAGACCCAGGTATTTAAGCCCTAGTAGGAGTTGTCCCTTAAGACGATGGTTGACCCACTATTGATTATGTGACTCATTACATGAGGCAACGTGTGAAACAGTGTAACGCTGACCCTAGATGTGTCAGCTGATCCCAATTACTGCAGTGTACATGCTACTCAAAAAGACAAATATTCACTCCCACATGCCAAATGATTCAGCATTCAATATGTTTATGACAACATAGGCAAATAAGATTTTCTTGACATTTCAAATATGACATGTTTGTCTCCCAATACTTTGATTACCTGCATCCATACTTGCATATTGCAAAGGTGAGGTGATACTGTACACTGTGCTCTGCATTTTCATAAAAATTTGAATGCAAAGTTCGCATTTGTTTTGGTTTAATGGGCCATCCTGCTCTGCTCTGTTTTCAGGTCAGTATTCGTGCACGTATGACCTGGTGTGCCTACATATGAAGCCATGCTAATAGCTTTGGTTTCATTTTCTCTGGTTTTAAAATCTGCTTCTGAGCTCTGAGACTTGTGCTGCCACTGCACTTCACCAGCAGGGAAAAGACTGTGGTGCCTCTAGAGATGACATTTGAAAAGCTTAACTTTAATGTCAAGCAATTTAAAATAAATTGTCTCTCTGTAAATAAAGCTCTGGTTAATTTGAACGATCCATAGATCTTGCTGGAGTTTTTAAACCGAAACATAACATACATTTTCTTATGGCTTTTCTTACCCGAGAAGGTGGTGCGGGTCAGTCATGCTCACACCTAAGGCCAATTTAGAATCAGCAGTTAATGTAGAAGTCAACATAACCTGCAGGTTTGAACCTAATAAATTGCCTTTAACACCTCAGCAATAAAATCCTGAGAGTAGCTGATATCCAATAACTATGAGTAACTAAGTATCCAGTATAGTTTGTTTTTGTGAAGTAAGCCATTAAACAGCATAAAAAGACTACTGAGGATCATGGATAAACAATATAATTACAGTAATGCTTTTCTGAGTGAACAGATCAACAATGAAACCTAAAGTAAAATGCTGCCTGCAAAATATCGAGTATTTTAAAAAGTACTAAATTCTCTACCTTGCCTCAGACACAAATACATACAAGGTTTATTGAGAAACTCTGTCGAGCCACTTTAGCCACACACTAAACAAAACTCACCCACATTTTTAAATGTTCCTGAAAGACACCCATGAGAAAGCTGCAGCTGGCAGTGGAACAACAGTGACAGAGAGGATATTCTCATCCTGAATGTGTGAACAGTGTCTTAGAAAAAAACAAAATCCCACAGAGAACGATGTTGTAGAACATTTTTAAGACAGCCAGGGGCCAAAAAAAAAAAAAAAAAAAAAAAACCACCATTGAGGAAAATGGTATTTTTTTTCTGTGATTATGTAAAAGTGGCTTTTAGGAATGCCAGGAGAGGCTGGGTACCACTAACTTGAATGTCTTGCTGTTAAAATGGCTTTTAAATGATAGATGACTGTCTTGAATGACGGTCCTCACTGACTGCACCAAGACAACACTCTGAACAAAAGCTGCACATGATTGCTTCTGGTTTATGAGATAGATATTCTTCATTAAACGTATGTCTGCACAGCAATATCAGACATGATAGGAGTCACACAAAAAGGTAAAGTGACAGAAATAGCACTCTTTCAGCATGCCATCTCATTTCCAACCCAGAACACTTGATGTTACACCAAGAGATAAGGAGGCAGTATATCTTTACCATATAAATAAATGACAGCTTACGCAATGCGTTTCCACCGTAATTTGTGTTTGTTAGTGGGCTTTATTCAAAACACTTAGGAATGAAATATGTTGCTGGCATCTTATCAAAACATGTTAAATAACTTGACAAATAAACACATATTTAAGGCACAGCTTTAAAGCATTTTTTTCCTTTTGCTTAGCCAAACAGATTCTTTTACCTTCTGATCGAGGTAGTTTCACCTGACGCATAATAAGCGTGTTTCCTTTCACTGTATTGGCTGCATTATAAACCTGCATGCCGTCATGGATGGATTGATGTTTCTGGTTTCCACAAGACAGCTCCTTTGTCACAACCAAACTAATTAGGCTGACTGTCAGGGCTCCCTCTGACAAATGGAGTGACTGTGTTGAGTTATAGCTCAGGACCCATCAGAGACAAATTCCTCTGGTGATGAGGTCTATTTGATGAAGGTAAACAAATTAACGCATGCATTAACTTTAGAAAAAGCCTGGTGTTGTTGGTGTCAGGCAGAGCTGTCATTGCAGGATGTTCAAAGAAATTCAATAACACAAGCTAATGTACACAATGCCCCAACGGAGGCAACTACGCAAGCGATTCAGAGGTCATTTTAATGTTATGTCAGGGACTGTAGATTGTGCGAGGGCATTTCTGTGTAATTTTTTGATTTGCTCATTTATATTTAATTCAACATTTCTTCTATTTTTATTTTTGTGTCAGGTATAAATTAAAATGTTCAACTGGTGTTTTTACATGTTTTTTTTTTTCCAAAAACCTTATGTAAAATTCAGTTAAGGTACCATCAAACCTAAAAAATATTTGTTGAGATTTTGGAGGAACTTTAATGTTAATGGTAGTAAACTTTTCAAAGTTTAATCCTTGAATTTTTAACACTTTAAAGCCTGAACAACGTAATAGTTGCCAGAAATGTTTAATTTGTTGAGAATTATTTATGATTTATCTTTGGGTTATATGTGGGAAAAACTACACTTATACCGTGCAGCAGGGTGTTGTTCAACAGCTTTGTCCTGCAACTGTTACTCTCTTATTCTAAGCGAATTTCATCTGTTAAACATTATGAACAGAAACAACAAAAAGATATAATATAAAAATAGAAAAGTACTGTAAAGCTCCCATGCTGAATAGGATTCTTGACATTTCTTTTAAATAATGTATTCATTCAGGAAGCTTTTGGTCTTTAAAGAAAAGGGACTCGAGTAGCTCTGACACTGCTTTGCCTCCATAACGAAAGGCCATGACTCCGCTGAGATTGCAATTGTATGGCTTCAGGTTGAATCTATCATGGATATACTGTTAGAATAAAGGACAAAGATGCAGCTTCTATATGCCACTTTCTTTTTAAAGGGTACGTTTGCAGTCAGATATGACAAAATCAGTTTTATAAGGCATCATGTGATCTGTAAGGGTACTTCTTCAGCTTGCTATTTGTAATTTTAACAACCCCAATCTATTTTTTTGGGTACAGCTTTTTCTTTTTTTTTTAGATATCTACTATAAAATATCTTCTATGATGACTGTAGCGCATGTGTATATATGTAAATCTGTATGTACCCCATCTCCTCCTTAAGGGTGGGCCAATCTGAATGAAACTTGCACCAACACAGAGCAGATATTAACATCTTTATCTTTTAAAGCACGTGTTATAAAATCTATTTAAACGTGTTATAAATAGATTTATAATATAAATGACTTAAAATATAAATGATTTACTATTAAAGCAGCAGTTTAAGGTTAAATATTACTATGTATTATGTTTTTTAAATGTGTCTTTTACAATTAGAGGCAAAAAATTTAAGTTTATTTGGTGATTATCACTGGCTATACCAACATTATTGTATTCCACGTAAACATTAAACCCAAGGTTTTGCTTAAAAACTGAACAGATTTATGTTTAGCTTGCTAGATTATTCTTATATATATATATATATATATATATATATATATATATATTTTTCATTCATATATGAATTTTTTTAGTGTTTAGAAACAAACAACTTTTGTCATCTGTTTTTTGTGGTTTGATGAAGATATAAAGAAGAACAAGATCAATTAACAATACAACTCTGCGCCACACACGAGCACAGTGACAAAGTGCTGTGGGCCTGCCAAAAATCGCCCTGAGGGCAAGTTTTTCTAATCTTATATACGCAGTATATAAGCACAGTAAACCAACTGACTTATACACCAACAATGGTAATTTATGAAATACCCTACAGCAGTCCCCAACCTCAGGGCCTCGGAACCGGTCCGTGAGTCGTTTGGTACCGGGCCGCGAGAGTTGAGGCTCAGGTGTGAAAATGGTTTTCAGGGTTTTTATCGGTTTTCAGCGTTATTTTGTTATCGTTTTAATCGTTAACTCGGTTTTCCTGGGTCTTTTCACGTGTGTTATGAATAAATCTTCTTTTTTTCGGTACCGGCACTAGTTTTAATTTGTTGTATTTATCCGCGACACCTTATTGCCGGTCCGTGAAAATATTGTCGGGCATAAACCGGTCCGTGGCGCAAAAAAGGTTGGGGACCGCTGCCCTACAGGCTACATTACATCAGTGCAGCTGTCCTAAACAAAGCTGTCAGTAACACCAAAACTGCTGATGAAACATATCCCTGATAAATTAAAACTAGTTTAGTTTGGTAAAACAATATAGAATAGGCTATTAGGGTTTGGCCCAAAATCCTCAATGTAGACTAGAACATTAAACTTAATACAAAGCAACAACAGAGGTATACAAACAAGAAGAACTGATTATGGGGGGTATGTGTGTTGCCCAAAAGCAATTTTAGAGGATAATAAGGCTATAAGAATAAAAGGTCACTTTGACCTGTTCCAAATAATCCACCTTCACAAACCTTGATATTATATTAGTGTGACAAATTACTATTTTCTTTCTCCTCCCTTTCTCAATTCCTTTTTTTAATAAAGTTCAATAAAGCTATCCATAAAAAGCAGTCAAGGAAATTGGACAAGGGAGGACAGCATCGCCATGGAAACAAATGGATTTTCTGGAGGAAAACAATGTGTTTTCAGCTCAGCTAATGACAACTCATATGTACCAACCGCTTTGGGATCATACATGCGGACAGCAACAGGAGTCACCATTTCTTGTGCTTTATATCTTCATGTGTCCGCAAGGCATGCAGGGAAACTGTGAAAAATGTGTGAACCTCAGACTTATCATCTACATTTAGAGGGAAGAATTTCTGAGTGGTGACAAAAACAGTTCTGACCTATTTATTTTTGTTCCTGAAGAAACGTCTAATTTAACATGACGAATGAATAAAAACTCAAATTATTTCATTTTTGTTTATGATTTTGCACTACAATGACCAAAACACATTGTTTATTTATATATTTCTATGGCATGAAAAATGAAGCGCTTCAATCATTCTGCTTAATTTGCATTTTGCAACAATTCCTCTGTAAGTGGGACGCTGTAACATTCAAAAAGCTATTTCGAGCCTCCCAACGCACAAACTCATAAAGCAGAAGGTAAAAAGTATAGCCTGTGTTTGGATCTGCACATTTCTATCTGTGCTCACACAATAGTAATGTTTGTGCTTTTATCGTCTCTTAAGAGCTATGAAATCTGGGGCGCCTAATTCGGGACTACGTGGAAGTGGTGTAGTGATGACGGTGAAAGCTAAATCGAAACGTGGAGAGTCAGGATCTATGTGCATGTGCATCTGTGTGCATGTGCTACATAACTCTTTGTACCCTCATCCATCAACCGCATGCATGACCCACATGTGAAAAAGTTGCTAATGCTGCTGATGTTAATGTACGGCTTGCAACTCTTTCCTCCTTGTGGCATTTTTGCAGTGTTAATACACTTGTAGCCAAACGCTGCTTCATTGTTACGGCTAATTTAAGTGATGCAAGTGCTTCAGAGCAGCACATATAAACTGAAAAAGGGCATTTAAAAACAAGCATTAAATGGGTGGTATATTAGACCACCTTCTGATTTTTCTTCCTGTTATCCAACACTGTGATGCCGCATGGTGCGTGACTTCATTCATATTGTAAAAGCATTTGTGATGTGAAAAGGCATACAGACCCACATTCACTGCAGTAAAAATCAGGTTATGCGCATGCACTTTGCTTGTACAGTATGCACAGTATAGTCACTTGCTACTGTCAGGCAAGATTAGCATCACAGTATTGCCAGAGGCATGCACAGTGTCAGGTGACTTCGAGCAACTGACTCTACAGTTAATTACATGTCAGAAAACAAAGCTGGCATAAAGTGCACATAGCTATGTGTTAATATGCTTTTAGCTAATATAGTACTCTGAACTTTGCAAAAAACAAAACTAAAACATATGAGGCCTAATGCCAAACAATGCCATGTGATTTGCAAATATTGTAATTCTATAATGAAATGACTTGAACAGCTTAAAAGATCCTGAAAAAAGCCCCTGCAAAAGCATTAATTTTAACATCCGTTTCTGTTGGGTAGACACTTTCCATTAAGGGCTGGCAGCTGACTGAGGCCTTTTGATGAGATTACCTGTACACAGGAGTGCAGCAGTGCAACATGGGGAAAAGAATAACTTAGAAATATGTCACATATTAACTTGTTTTGTAAGCTCCAGTAGATTTTTCTTTGTGTAAAGGCTGTTATCAGCTGGCCTTTGTCACTACTCCAATATTCACTGCTCTTTGAGGACTTAGTCATCTGAATTCAACAATAAGCAGATGTTTCATGACTGCTAACCTTGATTTGACCTAGTAACAGTACCTAAGATGTAACCAATCCAACACAGGAATTCATCCCAATATTGCAAATGAGCCAGTTTATCCTGGATAAAACTGGCTAGTATTTTCATGCAATCTTTAAATAACACAAAATTAGTAAACTTCAATTTGTTTTGCAATAAGTTTAACAGAAATATAGTTCAACAACACACCAAATAGAGATCCAATGTCCACAATGTCTGATTTAAAAATTCCAAAATGGATTAGGACATTACATGTAGGTTTTAAATTTCCAGCCTATAAAATTTCCCTTCCTCTCCTTTCCCCTCTTTCTTACACACTGATGATTTTTATTTCACTGGGAAACAAAGCAGCTGTACATTTCCCTCACGCATTTTTTGTGACAACACACAAACAGTTGGTGCATTTGCTCTTTTTGTTGCTTCTGAAATTTCTTGCCACTTCAAAATATTAATACTTAATGTCAGCTCCTGTTCTGTAGCTAGGTAGATGCACAAGTACTGTGACTATAATTTTACATCTGCACAATGCAACGCATCACACTGAAAGTAAAAGGGATGTTGGGGCTGTAAGTGGGCCTTGGGATGTCATTATTTTCTTATTACTAAGCAAGTGTCTCCTTGCTGCCACTGGAAGCAAGGCCAGGATGCCGCACGTGAAAAGTTAACCCATTCAACACTAAAATGCATTAACCTGCCTATCAGATTCAATTGCTTACTAATTGAAGGTGTCAGAACGCTTCTCTGAATCTTTTAGCCCCTCTTTAAGTCCTACTTGTGCAACACCTCTAAGACTATGAGAAAAAGCTTGGCAATTTGTGTCTCTCCCTTGCAGTGGGTGGCATGTCACATCCAGGACACGTCAACAGATGCTTGACAGATCTGGGAGTGTGATCCAACTGAGCAAGAGGGGAGGATGGGGGGTCTAACCCACTGCCTATTCGTATGAGTGGTGGTGGATGGAAATCCAATGTGTCACATACATGCACAAGGCAAGCAATCGTAAAAACAGATACTAGCCAGTGAATAAACATGCTGGACACACACTCACACAGAGGCTAGGAGGCATTCTTCCAGTTCTCCCTGCACACTGTGGAGATTTGATCCTCAACCAAACATGCTGCCTGCACAGAGAGCAGGTGTCAGACCGGGTGAGTACTGTGCACTGACAGGTAGCATGTGACCTCGCATCAAAACCTGGCGGCACGGAGAGGGCATGCAAATTCCCAACTAAATAGCATCCACAAGGCTCATGTCACCAAAAAAGCATCTCCTGCCAACTCAACCTTAGTCGAGACTCAGCAGCTGGCAGCTGCATAAGATAGTGGTCACCTTCATATGTCACTCTGTGCAGATGTTCAACAACATCTATGATCAATAACAAACTATTAAAACAGAACTGCACCGTTTTCCAGATGCACGATCTTATCCTCTTTGATAGAATTACTTGAGCCAATATCCTAAAAGCAGAATAACTCCCAGTTTAATACTTTGCGTGTTTTTTGTGCACGTAGGGCCATCTTAATCAATATTTCTGCATACGTAAACCTCCCTTCGCACGATTCAGGGATTTTTCAGGGTCACCTCTCTACTTGCTTCAATGAGATGCATTAAGCAATGTTCAGAATATTCTGCTCTACTCACAATGTTCTTTTCCATTAAAGAAAGTTTCAATACAAGTAAGTGACTTGCAAATTTTAAAAAGTTATCTACTACTGCTGCACTTGAGCCAAACTACAATATTTAGTTTCAAGCGTGAGGCTGAATACTCTCTATTTTCACAGATATCTGGACTACAGTATCATGGAAATCATATTACCTAATTATGCTTATTCACTGACTTTTTTCTTTCTTTCATTTTTACAATGAGCTAAGAACACATTTATACAAGTATTTCTTAAGTTGGTCCTTTACTGTCAAGGGTTTTTATTAGAAACAAAGCATTAAGTGTTGATAATGCTTTGCTGTTGAGTCTTTTATGAACAGCTAAATGAAGTGTGAAATGTGCAGTTCATTGAGCAAGTTAAATTAGCTTCCCATTTCATAAATTGCTTAGGTACCGACAGATAACAGCCTCCAACTTCCCGGTACTGTATACTGAGGTAACAAACAAACACATTAAACATCACTTACATTTCAGATGTTATCATGAGAGGAATCAGTTTTGCAGGAAAAAGTTTAAATATGTCTTATTGTGAACTACAAAAGTGAGATGTTCGAGCCAGTTTCTAGTTCTCTGTCTGACAGACAGTAGATTAAGGCTGACTTGCTGAAAGCTTCCAGAAAAGTTGTGATGCTGTGTAAAATGTAGATAAAAACATAATGCAATTAAATACAATAACATCTTTCAGTTTTTTTCTTTGTACTATTTTCAATTAAGATCGTTGTCTAAATGAATTGCACCCTGTTTTTACTCAATAGGCTTGTATGCTTAATTTATAATGTGTACAGTGCTACTATTTAAATCATTTACTACTGATTTCTTACACTTAATCCCACAACTAGTCTCTACTGCAGCCTACTTATGTAAGAAAAAAAGCAGTGAATCACGACTGAAGCCCCCTAGCAGAACAAATGTGCTACTTCTAATGAGACTTGAGCAGATAATCTCATCCTTGCTGTTTTCTGTTAATCTCTGAGTATCATTGACAAGCACATTTGAATGAATGTGGCATGAAGAAAAGATCTCATTTACACACTGTCAGTGGTGTATGAAATATCCATCTGGATGTCCAGTCATTTACTCCCAAGCAAATATCCATCTGGATGTCCAGTCATTTACTACCACTACTAACCACCACCTCTTCCTTCTTCTTCTCCTCCTCTTCATTCCTCTTCTTCTTCTTATAACTTCTTTCTTCTTCTTTTCTTGATTCTTCTTCTCTTCCTCCTCTTCTTATCTTCCTCTTCCTCTCCATATTCCCAACCCCAGGTGTTCATTCTGTTCTGCTGTGATTGCTAGTATCAGCATCATGGCTCTCCTCCCACTGGCCAAGATTGACTTCATCTAATTAGGTCCTCATTTGCTACATAATCTCCACAAACACAGTCTAAAGAAGCCTCTCGATGCTGGATACCAAATGTGTCATTTCCACAGGAAAACATCAAGATTTTAGCATTTTCAAAATTGTGAATTGAAAAGTGTAGCTGCACAGCAGGAATTCTTAGACATAGCCTCAGCCATCGACCCATTTCTGCTTCTGGCTACAGTTTCCTTCACTTCCTTTTCAGGCTTCCCTGGGATTCACAGTACTTTGGCTTAGAGTCTGTTGGTAAAGAACATTACTTCTTTTCAAACAGATTCATATGTTGACCCATGCCAATACAATGATATGTTTTCAAATGGTAAGCTGCGCTTGCTGTAAATCCAGCTTGTTGGCAGTATCCCCAGACCTTAGGGTTCATGGTTGGCTTCTGTACAAGAGCTGAGCCAAAAATGTCATCCCATCCATGATTCTGTATTAACCACTAAATGATGATGGACTAGTTTCTATCTAACTCAGCTGCAGAACACACTTTTTGTACTGGAAAAATAAAAAACACAAGTTTCTGAAAAATACTTCTTATTACATTATTGCATCGTTTCCCATCTAGCTACACTCAGTAACCCATAATGTAAAAAGTGATAATATGTTTTTATCAATTTGGTGAAAAAAAAAAAAAGAATCAAAAACTGTGGTTTCACATTCTGTATTCAGAACCTGTTTTAGTCATTTGTAACTTTGCACACTTTTGTGGATTTTATCCCATTCTTTTGGATCTTCCCAAACTCATGTCAGATTGGATCAGATTGGATTACAGATGTCTTGATCATCAGGTCCCTCAGGGCAACCAGATGTTTTGTTTGAATGAGTTTATGTCTACACGGCTAAGGCTCTTCTTGGCCATCTCCTCCTCCTCCTCCTCCTCCTCCTCCTCCTCCTCCTCCATCTCCATCTCCATCTCACAGATGTACATCTCCTGCACCAGCCTCACATACTTCTCTGCCATTCCTGCCTTCAGGCTGACTGTCATGCTATGTCACCAATGTCAGGTTCTGGCACTGCAGCAGGTTTTTTTTTGGATTTGGCTACACTTATCCTTTCTTCACTTTTGACTTCTCTTCATGTCTCTGCTGCTTAGAAGCAAGCCCCATAGCATGATGCTACCACCAACATGCTTCACTTAAGTCATACCATTAGCAATTAGCTAGCATTAATTCATGTTTTCAGAATATGTTGGTTTGAGATCTGCCCAAAGAACTCAGCCTTTGACTGATCAGCCTACAAAATCTTATTCTCTGCATGTCCAGTCACTGAGTTTGATTGGATGAGCTTCATGAAGGGTTTATTTGAATAAGAGTCCTATTTGTTCCAAGGTTTTTCTCAATTCAATTATTGATGCTACTATAGTTAGCCCAAAACTTAATGGTTACACACATAAATCTATAGTTCATAAATTCTGCCCAGATCTATGCCATAGATGTTATGGCTTATGGTTTTTTTGCTGACATGCAGTGTGGACTGTAAGAACATATATGAATAAACCGTTGTGTGTTTCTAAGGTTTGTCCAGTCCATTGGCTTTGTCATGCCAATCAATTTACAGACACATTTGATAAATGTATCGACTGACTGCATGGAGACTGATCTTTTAAGATGTCTGGTGAATATAGAAAGCTAAAATGTTATGCTCGTGATCTTACAGCTTCAACTACTACATTTTCACTTACATTAATATGTTAATATTATTAACAGAATTAACTGAAACCATTACTAAAACTAAGTCTGGGGTATATGAACACAAGTTTTATATCACAAAACAAGTACTCTACTGAATATTGGCTGATGTATCAGTAATAAATTTTGTGTGCTCAACACAAACTGAAGTACTTTCTGGCCACAGCTACAGTTTTGCCAGATTGTTTGGTATTATTTATTATTAGTATTATTTTTAGGACATAAAATCCTTAGAACTGGGACTTGGTTATAATACATGAGGCATACCACCGAGCACTATGCTAGATCTTTGTTTGTATTTTACGCTATATATTTGTGTTTTTAAGCACAAAAATGTCAAATTCATGAGCAGGATGGATCACAACATAAAGTAAAAGAAGATGATCAGGTGGGGCTGTTAATGTTAATGCTGGGATTAGCATTTTTATTTTTTCTCCTTGGAAATCCTTTGGCCTCCTGTCTGTTTGTTGTCTCCACCACATTGCTAGAGTGCTTATGCTGGCAGAGTAAACCTGCTCAGCACTTTTACCCACTATTAAGCATTTCACACACTTTTTAAAAAACTGTTTATCTCATCACCACCATCCTCTCGGTAACAACTTATCATTACACAAACAGGGAAAAAACCCCACTTTCATCCAGCAGCCCGAGAGAAACCTTTTTTCTTTTTTACCCATTCATCTCACCTACGCACCTTTCTATCATCCCCCTTTTTTCCTGCCACTCACCCCACAGCCACTCTGTGCTGTGTTTGTGTCTCTTTCTGTTTTTGCTGTCACTGATGGTAGGCTGTCAATCTTGACAGATGTGTTTCCACTAAGGATGCACTAAAAGGTTATATCTGCTGTGCAGAAGAGTGATTGCAAAAGGTCAAGCGTGAATTATGAATGTGCAGATGCTTTGAGAGGAGCTTTAATAAAGTTGATATTATATATGTTAAGGTGTTTCTTTATACTACTTTAGCCACTTTCTAAGTGGTCACTGGCCAGGGTGCAATAATAAAGGTGCATCCAAAGCTGCTTATAGCAGCACTTTGTTCAATATAATGATTCAGTGGAGAACAAACATTTAGAATGTAACTCACCTTCTTTACTGCTTCATCTTCGGCATCTTTTCTCTCCTGTGCTTAATTCCACACCCCTTGTTGTCTGCGTATGCACATTTCTCCACCTTGAAGTGAATAAAGAGAGTCAGAATGAATTTATAACATGAAAACACTCCTGTGGTGCTCTGTTGGCTAATGTGCTGGTCCCTGTGCCATGTGCTCATGCTGTGCTGCTGCTCTGCTCTTTTTCTAGGTTCACTTCAGACATACAACAAATAATGTAATAAAAAATTAAATTAATACACAAATCCTTCCCCTTTTTTGTAGAACCAATAGGAAAACTCTAGTCTTCTTTGGACAGAGTGGTTGGCTTAAGACATTAAATGACTGTGTGCATAATCAGCTAAGCCCCGTGTTGTTTGGCTGTAAAATCACAGCACTAACATGCTTGTTTTCATCCTAAAACTCGTCTTTTGGGGAGCTGTTTTTCAGGAAAGAGGGAGGAGATATGCAGAATTCATTTTAAGCCTATTTGTGCTTATTTAATCTAGTGTGTTAAGTCCTTGAGGTGTTTTGAGGGAGGGTGAAAACAGTCTTTGTTTCAGGGCAACTACTCTCTAATACTGAAAAGCAGAGTGTGCCGATCACCTACACTCTTTTTCAGCTTCTGAAAAGTTTTAAAGAAAGGTTTATGTACGAAAAAACAACAACTGTGAGATGTGGTTTTGGTAAATATTCCTTCCTTGTAATATCCTGTCAAACTAGAGTCATTATGCTTTTGAGAATCAACAAAGCTTTTGCAAATTAGGTTTCTAGAAAGCATCTCTTTTCTGATATTCCGTGAAGGTGATGAAGAGGATGTGGCAGGTAGTTCATTGCGAGGGCATGGAACAGATGGTGGTCTGTCTGACGCTTGCCAGGTGGGACTTGGTTTGGACAGGCTGGACATACACCCACTCGCACAGACACAGGTCAGGGCGAGGGCACCAACACTCCAGGGGGGCTTTAGGTCTGCTTTACATGACAAGGATGTGTGGATACTCCAAACAGGGTGGTAATGGAAAGTTCATTAGAATTTGGTGCAGAAGTGGAATAAATCATATTCTCTTCATTGTGGTTTTTTGTGTTGGTAGATGACCAAGTGATTCGCGAGCTTAAACAAATGCTAAATAAGTGTATATAAGGTCATTTTTGACTTGCCTGAATGCAGAAAAGATTATTTCTACCATGCCAGACAGCTAAGTTAAACAAGTAAATTAAATAACTTAGCAATATGATATTGCATGTATATAGCACATTTCATAACACAACACACAAACACACAATTAAATGCAAGTCTGTGAGAATAAAAAAGGTTTTAAGTTTGTTTTTGAATAGACAGTTCTAACTGACCTCAGGTCAGCGGGCAGCTTCTTCCAACAAACTGGAGCACAACAGCTGAAAGCATCCTCAGCACACTGAGATCTAATTCTAGGAACAGCTAAAAGATGTGCACTTGATGACCTGAGAGGTCTGGTTGGTGTACATTGAGCAAGTCAGAGACCTACTGGCGAGGGCCAAACCACTGGGAGCTTCATGACATAAGAGAAGGGTTTTAATGGTAATTCTGTTTTGAACAAAAGTAAGTTGGAGATAATAATTCTCCAACTTTTGATATGTTTAAATGTTGGAAAGCAGTTCTGGTAATCTTATTTAAAATGGCTATCAAAACTGAAATCATTAACCAAAACAATGCCAAGGTTCCTGATTTGTTTACTACGTTAGGAATGATAAATATCACCAAACTGTCAATCTGTGACTTTTTTTAAAACAACAACAAATATTTCCATTTCATCTCTGTTGAGTTACAAAAAGGTTTCTAGACATCCACAAGTTAATGTCATGATTGTTTATGACAGTACCAACCAACCAGGAGCTAATGTAATGGTCTGCAGATCTAAAAAAATGGAAACGAAACAAAACAAAACCAAAAAAAAAAAAAAAAAAAAAAAAAAAAAAAGAACTGCCAACCCTGTTGCCGCACAGCAAGATCAAGTTCCCCTGATTTAATTTTTATTTCTGCAGATCTAAAACTACTAATGGAAACAAAAAAAAAAAAAAAAAATTGCCACTAGGTGTGAATTCGAGTGAATGGTTGTTTGTCCCCTTCAGAGGTATGACAGCTAAAACTGAAAAATCAAGAATGGATGGATGGATGGACCTATAAAAACTAATCAAGAATCTGACCTATAAAACCAGCTGAACAAGCTGTGCTTGTCAAACATTTTAGCTCCAATCATAGACTAATTCTGAGGTCTGGTGCTAAATGAGTTTTTGGAATTAGATGGAATTATCCACACGTAAAATGATCTTGAACACCAAATTCAAACCATGAAGTACTTTATTAAATGTTTTTCCATGTAGGACATAAAAACTATATTTAAGTCTGCTTGTTCACTACGCTCATATATGAAAACACAGACTAATTTTTCATATTATTCTTTTATCCTCATTACATAAATGCAAACAGTGAGACATCAAAAACAGCTGTTCACAAACACCAAACAAATTAATAATTAAAGTATAATTTTTTTGTAAGCTTTTATTCATATATGAGATAAAGTCTTAAATTGTTAGTATTAGTGTCAGTGCGTGATGGACACTTATTTACAGATATGCATAACAACAAATTCCAGAGCCACTGTGCTAAAAATGGTTTAGCAACATTTATTTACCAAGAGCAGCGTATACATAGACATAATGTAGACACGTACAATGTCACTGTTCATTTTGAGATTAGCTACTACATGTATATTTAGTTTCTATAAAGATTCTATTTTAAGATTATTGTTTTGGCATTTCTTTGCTGTTGATAGACAGTGAAGCATTGAAGAGAGACAGGATAGTGTGGAGAGAGACCGGCAGAAGATATGCAGCAATGGCCCCCTGCTCACCCTACTGAGCTAAAGTGGCACCTTATATATATGTTGATAATCCTGGTAGTTTATGCTATAAATTTCATCCAGATTGATTAACGTATCTAAGAGGAGTTAGGGAACAGACATACATACGCTACAATCTTTATAGTAACACATTTATAATATGATATATTTATGAAGGAACTTATCCTTCTCAACCACACAATAATGTTTTTTGGTATGAATACTGTGCCGCTAAAAAACCATTATAGCAAAAACTTAAGTCAAAGATGAGATTTCACATCTTCTGTGCCCTCTCCTCTCTGTCAGAAAAGATGAGAATTTCAATTTCACACTCTGCTGGGGTGCATAACACACACATCACTAAAACACAGGTACACAAACAGACAGATGGGGGGAGGGTTGGCTTGTTAAAAATGGAGCAACATATGTATTCATGAATGAGTAAACAGCCAACGGATGAACATAAATGAATACATTAGACACAAGAAAAGACCTAAAGACCATATACATGCATTGAAAAGTTACTGACATAACCTTTGTTATATTTATTACATTATTTAACCTAAATGACGCATTTGACTTCAACTAAACATCTCCTTTAATCTTTCTGTAAGTAAACTGCAGCTCTCCATTTTACAGTATTCACTACCTGCACTGTGAATAATTCATGTATGCAGGATAAATAGTTAAATAGGCAAAACACGTCTGTCAAAAATAAAAATGACTACGACCTTGCCTGCAAAAATAGGCGGAAGTTGGAAGAGGGTTGCATAGACGGGGAAGAGAACCGATGGAAAGATCGAAACAAACCCAAAAAATGAACAAATGAGAGAAAAATTCCTCTCTTGTTAAAGAAAAAAACCTTCATATGCTGGAGTGTGATACGGAAATAGGCCCCTCTGTATTCATGAATCTCTTAAGAGCACAATCAATGGGGTAAGCAATACATAAAAGATGAGGCTGAGTTTGACCTGTGCACTGAGGGGGAGGGGAGAGTGTTCTGCAGAGCCTGGACTGGAGGAGATGGCGATTTAGACTCTGTTGGGGCATCCTTTGAAGTTTTGGCAGATGAGGATGGACTGTGGATCAGCCCGTGGCCCTGCTGCATTAACCCCCCAAGCCCCAGCTATGCCTGCACTGAGTCAGCAGCAGCAGCAGGCTCCCTGCCTGGCCAGCATGGTGCATAATCTCTACACTATAGTGTAGCACAGATCCACTACAGAAAGCCATCATTCAAACTTCAGCAGTGATTATCTCTTTGCTTTATTACATTTTCACAGCAGCATGACTTCTCACTAGTCAGCTACAGATCTGATGTTGATGCTCATTTTGGACAATGATGGAATTTGTGGAGCAAGAGCTCATAACATCAACCTGAAATCATTGCGGTATTTCTTATCTGCTAGCACACAGCACACAGAAACACACATAAATAAAAGCAAGGACCATTATCATGCTGAAGATCAAGATCGGCACAGATTGAAAGTCACACTTACACGCATGGAAGCACGTAAAAATACACACAAGCGAACTGCTAGTGCACTTGTGCCCGATTGTTTAAAGCATGTGCAGACACTAAATAGAGGTGATTCACGTCAGAAAGAGGATTAGAGGGGGTTGTGAAAAAGCCGAGAATTATTGACAGAAAAGAGGGGGATTTAGATTTAGCTTTGCCAGTCCGCAAGTGCCTCTAACTCCTCCCCTCTCCCTTCCATGTACAACCACTTACACATAAACTAGCGATGACTCAGTAAGACCGTGTCAGGTCACTTTGAACTGACATTGCTCAGGAAACTTATTCCAAGCAGTGGTTTGCTCTGACCCAATCTTTTCTATCAGCGCTTACCCTAACTCTGCAAACCCAGTCATGTATGCACATACAGTAAGCATCTCTCAAAGTCCTGAGGGCCATGCATTACATAATGAAAGAAAGAATGATAGAGAGTCAGATGGGAACTTGTAGAATCTCATCTATCTGCAGGAAAGCAAACTAATCCGATTCAAAATACAACCAAATCTCTGTGTGATTAAAATAATTCCAGATTCTGAATTAATCGAGGGAATGACTAAACTAACCAGGATGCATCTTTCAAGGTTAAAGTTTCAGTCATTTTTTCCCTGCTCATCAGAAAGCATTTTAAGGTGCATACAAAAATACCTCAGCTGCTCTGAAATATAGACAAGCCTGTGTTATCACTACTGCCCAGTGAGACAGATGCAGGGCAAACATTTTGATGTGGGTTAAGCGTGAAGCATGGCTAGATGTATAGACGCATGTGCATGACTGTGAATGTGTGTTTTTACAAGGGCACTGAGATGTGTACAGTATTTGCAATTGAAATGCTGGGCGTGATTCTGAGGCAAGGCGGGAGGCTTGACGGCACCCCACCTGGCTCGTTGGACTTCCAAAGGGCACACTTAATGAATTCACAGTGCTGTAATGTGAGAACCGCACACTGATGACAGGTAGTCATTTATTAAAAAGCAGGTGTTTGTGCGTGTGTGTTTGTGTGTACATCAGTATGTGTGAAGATGCATGGAATACAGGACGGAGAATCAAAACAATGTTTGAATCCTTACTGTAGAAGCTTTTGTTGTGTGCCTTCTGAGATACAAGCTTATTTACAAGTGACAGAAGTTTTATTTTACAGCTGGAGATTATTTGTGTCATATTGCACGCAACTTCTAAATCTCTTTTTTAAAATTAGTTCTTTATATTCTTATCTGTAACACCAATATTTCAACAGATTCCAGTTTTGTGGGATGTCACCATATTTATGCAACTAGTTTTAAATTTAGTACCTCTCTTAAAACTATCCAGAGAGAAGAGTAGAGTTGAAAAATTTGATTTAAGATTGCAACCTTATCCAACTGTTGATTCTTGATCGATCCAAGCATGAATGTATCTTTGACTACACGGGGGAAAGCATGCTGTAGGTATAAAATTAGATGTGCTATCTTTTGTTGTTATCATCTGTCTATACCTGTTATTATTTTTGACATCTTTGTGAGTTTATGTCAAAACATATTATGGGATAAATCCTAAAACATCCAACACAGCATCCAAAGCAGAAAGTTTCCAAAACGATCCGCTATAAACTGCAGTTGAAATCTAGTGGAAGCATAAAGAGAACATATGGTGCATTATT